>NW_020327445.1:472500-737563 GCF_001858045.2 Oreochromis niloticus | reverse complement strand
GTTTTCCCTGGCTCACTGCTACTGTCGATTATAAGAATGTGTTTCCTAAGACCGTAGCTGCCCAGCCTTTAGGAGCTCACTTAGCTGCCCAGCCTCTAGGAGCTCGCTTAGCTGCCCAGCCTCTGGGAGCTCGCTTAGCTGCCCAGCCTCTGGGAGCTCGCTTAGCTGCCCAGCCTCTGGGAGCTCGCTTAGCTGCCCAGCCTCTGGGAGCTCGCTTAGCTGCCCAGCCTCTGGGAGCTCGCTTAGCTGCCCAGCCTCTGGGAGCTCACTTAGCTGCCCAGCCTCTGGGAGCTCACTTAGCTGCCCAGCCTCTGGGAGCTCACTTAGCTGCCCAGCCTCTGGGAGCTCACTTAGTTGCCCAGCCTCTGGGAGCTCACTTAGCTGCCCAGCCTCCAGGAGCTCACTTAGCCGCTCAGTCGTCATCTCCATCACATTCAGCCTCACAACCCATAGCTCAGTTACAATCACAGCCAGACTTATTACAGACTATGTTACAGTCCATTTCCCAGTCTATAGCTCAGTTGGTAAAAGAATCATCAGCCTTATCATCAGCTCAGTCTCCAACTTCACCACCATTGTCGTCCCAACCATTATTTCAGTCACCCTCAGTCCAGCCTCCTCTTCAGCAGCCACTAGCCCTGCGTCCTGTGTCTGTGGCTCCACCTGTACAACAATGCAAGTCATTTCGACTCGAAAAGAACTGTTTTTCATCTGTTCATTCTAAGCAGAGAGACAAACCGCATAGCATTGTAACCAGTCCTCAAAAGCTGGCCATTTCAGAGACTGTGATGCACTCCAGGGCCTCCCCAGAGGCTGAGTTTCAGCCCTCAGCACCCGGCTGTTGCTGCCTGAGCAGGGTCAGTGCTCCGTGCAGCTGCGGTCAGCCGTGTGTGTGCCGGGGGCCCCTGTGCCCGCTGGTTCAGTGACCATTTCCGCTGGGGGTTCTGGAGAGCCCGTCCAGCCCGTCTTCATGTCCGCTGGGGGTTCTGAGGAGCCCATCCAGCCTCCTGCCTCGTTAGCTGGAGGGTCCGAGGGACCGCTCCAGCCTCCTGTCTCCGCTGGAGGGCCCGAGGAGCCCGTCCAGCAACCTGCCTCGTCCGCTGGAGGGTCCGAGGGACCGCTCCGGCCTCCTGTCTCCTCAGCTGGAAGGTCCGAGGGACCGCTCCGGCCTCCTGTCTCCGCTGGAGGGCCCGAGGAGCCCGTCCAGCAACCTGCCTCGTCAGCTGGAGGGTCCGAGGGACCGCTCCGGCCTCCTGTCTCCGCTGGAGGGTCCGAGGAGCCCGTCCAGCAACCTGCCTCGTCAGCTGGAGGGTCCGAGAAACCGCTCCGGCCTCCTGTCTCCGCTGGAGGGCCCGAGGAGCCCGTCCAGCCTCCTGACTCGTCAGCTGGAGGGTCCGAGGGACCGCTCCAGCCTTCTTCGTCGTCAGCTGGAGGGCCCGAGGAGCCCGTCCAGCCTCCTGACTCGTCCGCTGGAGGGCCCGAGGAGCCCGTCCAGCCTCCTTCCTCGTCAGCTGGGGGGCCCAAGGAGCCCGTCCAGCCACCAGCTGTTCCAGCAACAGCTTCATCCAACACGCCGCCACCTGCAGCGCCTCCGTCTGTGGCTCCCACGCCGCCTGCAGCAGCGGCTTCTCCTACGCCGTCGCCTGGTCCACCTCCGGCTTCACCCTCGCCTGGTCCAGCTCCGGCTTCACCCTCGCCAGCTGCAGCCTCCGAGCCTTCACCCTCGCCAGCTGCAGCCTCCGAGCCTTCACCCTCGCCAGCTGCAGCCTCCGAGCCTTCACCCTCGCCAGCTGCAGCCTCCGAGCCTTCATCCTCGCCAGCTGCAGCCTCAGCCTCTGTTCCTGCCTCGCCGCCTGGTCCGGCCTCAGCCTCTGTTCCTGCCTCGCCGCCTGGTCCGGCCTCAGCCTCTGTTCCTGCCTCGCCGCCTGGTCCGGCCTCAGCCTCTGTTCCTGCCTCGCCGCCTGGCCCGGCCTCAGCCTCTGTTCCTGCCTCGCCGCCTGGCCCGGCCTCAGCATCTGTTCCTGCCTCGCCGCCTGGCCCGGCCTCAGCATCTGTTCCTGCCTCGCCGCCTGGCCCGGCCTCAGCATCTGTTCCTGCCTCGCCGCCTGGCCCGGCCTCAGCATCTGTTCCTGCCTCGCCGCCTGGCCCGGCCTCAGCATCTGTTCCTGCCTCGCCTGGTCCAGCTCCGGCTGCAGCCTCCGAGTCAGCCTCAGCCTTGTCAATACTGCCGTCAGAGCCAGCTCGCCCTGTGCCACCTCATCCTTGTTGGCCGCTTTCCAGGCCTCTGAGTCGGCATCGTGGCCGTCGAGGGCGGCCCCCTGAACTGTTTGCCCGTCGCCGCCGTTGCCGTGTGCACGGTCGGCCCCCTGAACTGTTTGCCCGTCGCCGCCGTTGCCGTGTGCACGGTCGGCCCCCTGAACTGTTTGCCCGTCGCCGCCGTTGCCGTGTGCACGGTCGGCCCCTGAACTGTTTGCCGTCGCCGCCGTTGCCGTGTGCACGGTCGGCCCCCTGAACTGTTTGCCCGTCGCCGCCGTTGCCGTGTGCACGGTCGGCCCCTGAACTGTTTGCCCGTCGCCGCCGTTGCCGTGTGCATGGACGGCCCCCTGAACTGTTTGCCCATCGCCACCACTGCCTTCCGCATGGCTGGCCTCCGGAGAGGAATTGCTCTAGGCTCCTGAGTTGCCAGCCTCTGGGCCGGCCTCCTGAACTGTGTTTTGGGACCCTGTTCTTGAACTCCAGTGTTTGTGTTTTGGACGGTTCCTGTAGCTCGCTGGAGCTTCTTTTGTTTGGTGTTGGTCCCTCCGTCCTGGGCCCCCGCCGCCCGCCCTGGGTTGGTCGTCTGTTTTTGTTTTGGGCTGTCTGGAGCCAGCCCTTGGAGGTGGGGTGCTGTCATGGTCCTGGGTCGGTGACCCAGCGCTTTGAGTTTGTTATTATCAGTTCTAGTTTATTCTGATTCTGTACGTGTTCTTAGGGTCTGAGTTGTGTGTTTCTGTCATACCTACCTGTGCCTGTCCTCGGTGCTCTGTTCATGTCCCTGTGTGTTGTAAATCAGCCTGTGGGTTCCCTGTTTTACTTTGAAGGTTCGTGTTCTAGATTTCCTGTCTTATTCTGAAGGTCTGTGTCTGTTGTCATCGTGTTCAGCTTGTCTCCTCAGGTCGTCTTGTGTATTAGAATCAGCTGTGCTCCCACCTGTATGTCATTACCTGGTCTCCTTGTTTGTGTGTGTATATATAGTGGGTGTCAGTCTGTGCCTGTTGTCGGCTCGTCTGTGTATCTCTGTGTAGTCTGCGTTCTTCTGTGTACCGCTGCGTCTCTCTGCATTCTCCGTTTCGTATTACTTCAGGTTTGCTCTTTAGTTTATCCCAGTTTAGGTCTGCTTCAGTAACTGCTCATACTTTATTGCCCGTTTTTGTCACCCTGCCACTGTGTAAATAAACTCACTCATATCATCAGTCGGCTGCCTGCATCTTGGGTCCTCCTTCCATTCCACAACACGACTGCTGCCCCAGCCGTGACAGAAACAACTTACAGCTGCACAGTTGTGTCAAACACATCTTTGTGTCATTGTGGGATTTTTGTGTTTCTACATGTGACACATGTCTAAAACATGCACACAATTTGAAGACAAACCGGGACTCATTTGTTCCCACAGCCAGATGCTGAGAGCCATTTCCTTGTAGTCCTGTGTCTATATATATGTACCATTAGATGTTATTGGAATGATTGTCAGCTTTGATAGTTTCATGTATTTTTAGCTGGACGGCTGTTTGATCCTCCACATGTTTAAAGGTGTCCAGTCCTGAGACACTGGGGGTGGAAACAGCTGTGATGTCATTGGACTGTCACAAAGACACAAGTGCATGAAGTGAGCAGATTAGTAGGAGCCAAAGGCGTTTGCAAAGAAAAGCGTCTGGACTTCTTTGAGTTGCTTGAAGACGTTTCACCTCTCATCCGAGAAGCTTCTTCAGTTCTAAGGTCAAATGGCCGAGAGTCCCAGATTTAAACCCAGTGGGAGTATCCCCCCAAGGAGGGACAAAGGACCCCCTGGTGATCCTCTAATCACATGCGCCAAGGTGTGAAAGTGGGTGTGGGACCTAATCAGCCAGGGTTTCGGGTGAGCTCATTGTGAAACCTGGCCCCACCCTATCATGTGATTTCCTGAGGTCAGATGGCCCAGGATGTGAGTGGGCGTTAAGGCGTCTGGCGAGGGAACTCAAAACTGGATTATAGATGGCAGACAGTTGGTGTCGTAAACCACCGCCTCTGTTCAAAGATGGTCGCTCACAGTGGACATAGATGGCCTCTTTCACTCCTCTTTCAAACCATCTGTCCTCTCTGTCCAATATGTGAACATTGGCATCCTCGAAAGAGTGACCTTTATCCTTAAGATGCAGGTGGACTGCTGAGTCTTGTCCTGTGGAGGTGGCTCTTCTATGTTGTGCCATGCGCTTGTGAAGTGGCTGTTTGGTCTCTCCAATGTAGAGGTCCGGGCATTCCTCACTGCACTGTACAGCATACACCACATTGTTCAGTCTGTGTTTTGGAGTTTTGTCTTTCGGGTGAACCAGTTTGTGTCTGAGTGTGTTGCTGGGTCTGAAGTACACTGGAATGTCGTGCTTGGAGAAAACTCTCCTGAGTTTCTCTGATACACCGGCTACATAGGGGATGACAATGTTGTTGCGTCTGTCTTTCTTATCCTCCCTCGCTGGTGTCTGATCTTCTTTTCTGTGCCTCTTTGCTGACTTTATGAACGCCCAGTTAGGATAACCACATGTTTTCAGTGCTTCCTTTACATGTGTGTGGTCCTAATTACTCCAAGTTTGTGTTCCAGAGGGTGATGGGAGTCAAAGAGGAGGTACTGGTCCGTGTGTGTGGGCTTCCGGTAAACTTCAATGTTGAGGTTGCCATTCTCTTCAATGTGCACAGCGCAGTCCAGGAAAGGCAAACAGTTATCCTTAGTGTCTTCCCTGGTGAACTTGATGTTTTTATCCACGGCGTTAATGTGCGCAGTGAAGGATTCCACTTCTTGTGTCTTGATTTGGAAAACATGTGACTCGTCTCCAATCGGCCGAACTGAGCCCGACTTGTGTTTGTGTATTTATTTCAAAACAAAAACAACAAACTTTTTGCTTTCATTCAAGGCAAATCCCACTCACCCCAACGTCTCTGTTGAGAACGCCAGCATCAGATAAATAACACGTGAACACAACCCCATGCAATCACCTGAGGTGCAGGAAAATCTAAACA
Source organism: Oreochromis niloticus (assembly GCF_001858045.2). Lineage (NCBI taxonomy): Eukaryota > Metazoa > Chordata > Actinopteri > Cichliformes > Cichlidae > Oreochromis > Oreochromis niloticus. The sequence continues at coordinate 732,316 of NW_020327445.1, read as the reverse complement.
CCTGCGCCACCATAACTAATAAAAACATAAACATTCACTTTAGCTCTCACACTCAGTCTGCACTTTCATTCATGACTTCAACAGGTTGAAATGAGCTTTGAAGAAACATCAGTTTAGTGTGAATTTGGACACCCCCATAACTCAGAGTGGTGGACACACTCGGCCTCGTTGGTCCAGCTGTGAGTCCGTTACCGTGAACTATGGATACGGCAGATTTGTGCTGAACTAAGCTGCACACAGCTGATGTTAGCCAGGAAAACATTACACACTGACTTTAATGGAGAGACCAGAAATACAAACACACACATTTTGTTGTGTGAAGAAATCAAACATGAGCTGAACAAACAGTATATGGGGGACCACAAGAGCCACGCGCATCGAAATAAAATTCCAATTTAATAAACTGCATTTCAAAATCCTTTTCCCTTTCCTGTTTGCTCCGGGATTAGCTGCTGGATTAGCTCTTCGATTAACAACTTCCTCGAGGCTATTCAAATTAGCCACACCGTGGGATGTAAGGAGCTCTCTAATTGGTCAGAGAGCTGCCCGCTTTATTCACTGTTATGCGCACACTTTAGGCGCCACATTGCACAATGCTTTAGAAAATTAACGGTGCTTGTGCTTGTGCCAGGGCATTTTGCCTGGTCCGTCTGTAACCTGAAAATGTCCAGCATATCACGCATATTGAGGAACATTGCCAGTGAGATGGAGCGGAGGGCAGAGACTGTTTCGTCGACAGAAGAACTCTCATCATCATCCGCGCCGTCAAGACACCCTGTTGACGGTAAAATATGTTCCATACAGTCAAGTACATTTAGGCTAATGGTAAAATGCTAATCCAATGTTAAAACTTGACTGAAGTTTGTAAACTTTGGCTTGTGCTGGCTGATTAAAATCTATACTAGAAGCGCTGGCTAGCTATCGATCCAGCAAATATACCAGGTCAGAACTACTCACAGCACAACTTCAAAATAAACTGTAAAAAGGCCAGTGTACATGCTATTTCTGTATATATTATAGCTCTTGTCATTTTATTAAAAGTGAAAAATATCGATGAAATTGCACAGGCTTGTGCAAATACAAACTTCTGTGGTGCATCTGATGACCTGCAGAGGAGAACAAGTCGGGGTAAAAGTTAACAAAAGATATAACTAAATAAAAGATCATAAAATAACATGATGTAAGTGTCTTGTAAGCATGTGCGGCCTTCTACGCTCTGCGTCGCTTCACACAATAGATCAGCCAGACATCCCGCTGACTGTAGCTTTTAACCCTTACTGACGTGAGCACAACTCTATAATAAGCACCAAGCGGCAATATGTATAAAGATGATCCAGGTTACACCTGCAACGAAAGATTATATGATTATACTAACACCTGTAAATAGAAGATTAACATGAGGTTATAACAATCACTGTCATCCAAACTTTAATGCAATGCTTATTATATGATTCTGATGCAATGATAAAATAACAGTAAAATATATCTTCTCACCGGACACCTCCTGACCTTATTTCCTCGACTCAGCTGCAAAATGCTTACGGGGTCAGTTTCCTTTTCATCATCATTATCTGCTGTCATTCAGACATAAGTTGAGCAATGGTTTAACCAATTTTCCATCAAAGGTATTAAACAGAACATAGGATGTAAGTTAAGGAAATATAAGTTTGACCATGGAGCACATCTCCTCCAGCGTTCACAATAATGGGTTGCATTTCTCTCAGTCAACTAACTGTTTAGGGGGAAAAGCAGCTAATAGTTAGTGGGCTCTGTGGTTGTTGTTTGTTAATCAAACTAGGAGTGAACAAAAGCAGAAAAAAAACCCTGTAAAGATGCAGACTGTGAAAGTCTGGTTTATACCATAAATCTTAATAGCTGTAGCTGGGTTTTTTTGTGTTTAAAGTTATAAGCACGTGTAAAGACTTCTGTCTCCCATTGCTGATGTGATCCTTCTTTTTTCTTCCCTATTAATGATCTACAGTAATTTGTGATATTGCCCCCATAAAATAATAAGGCTTTAATGAAATCATTGTGATACAGAGAATTGATTTCTTGTGCATGCACTGGATAAAAAAGTAATTTTGTCTACACTGAATGTAGTTTACCGACTGCTCCTCAGTCCAAACTGACTTTATGGTTCATACGTGTCAACTCAGGGAACTCCTGCCGTGACCTCCGCTCTGTGAGCACACACACACACACACACACACACACACACACACACACACACATGCAGAAGGAGAGAAACAGAAAGATCATTAATGGAGAGGATTGCAGCAGCTCTTGGATTTTCAGTGTGTCGGATTTCAGAAGAACGGTCACATAAATTTCATTACAAATGTTTTGCCTTTGCTTCAATGTGTCTTTAAACCCTTTCTCATTCAAATTGTTTATTGACATAGTAAAGAAGTAGCTAGGGAACTCAGTAAATAGGAACAGTGATAGTTTAAAGACATTTTCTACAATAATTTCATCATCCACAGTTTGTGAAAACTGCAGCTAAAAAACAAATCTGTAAATTCACAAATGATGGACTCTTTTCAGAGGTACGCTTCGTGTACTGATTAACATACACTTAAAAGATGTACATTAGGCTGCACACTGGTTATGTGGATTTTGCTATATGAATATGCTCAAGAGTCTGTTTAAGCTAAAAACTTGAAAAATATATATCTGTATATTTTAAATCAGTAACATAGATAAAATGTTTTTGGATAACAAACGAGTCACATTTTAAACACTGTTTGAATAATCAAAGAGATATTTATAAAGGGCAGGCTACAACAGACATGCTTACCGGGAGCTCTATTGTCTCTTCTGCATAAGCCACACCAGAAACGTTCTGTGCAGATAGCAAAGTCTGCGCCGTAGGAGTGTCTGGACCCTCCACGCCGGGATCTGCCGCACAACCTCACACTGGTCCCCAGGGGCACGGCAAACTTGTAAGCCCTAGTTCCGGCTCCTGAAAAATATGCTTGAGTTGTTTTTGTGTCCAACAAAAATGAGTTCTAATATGTTTTATTTTTAATGTTAATGTGTTGAAGTTAGCACAATTTAAATTAAAAAAATTATTAGTCTCTTAAATGAAAGGCATCTTGACGGGGACTCGGTAAGAGGCTTAAAAAACTAATACATTGTTTTACATCTTGTGCACCTGAGTACACTTCAATGAAACTCAAAACGTGGGACACACAATATGGAGATGATGACTTGGCATTTGTTAGGGATGAGTGTAAGTATAGAGAGGAGGAAATCCCATTCATGTACTCTGCAATGTGCATTCTGTCCTTGTAACGTCTTTACTTTTATCAGATTAAATAGCTGAGAAAAAAACCCATCAAAGTTGAGGTAAGTATTCACCACAGTATCGTGTTTTTTTTATTAGGGTCAAATTTCTCTTTGGGTAAAACTTAAGCCAACATCCAAGTGTCAAAGGTCTGTTCTAAAAAAACAAGTCAGTCCCTGAAGCTTATTTGTGCCACAGATGCTAATTCAATGACTGCGTGTAAGGAATGTTTTGAGACCTGTCTGGTCTTAAAAAACTAACTTTGTTGTTACATTACAGCAATATTGAGGAAAGACTTAACGGCTGATCATGGAGCAGGATAAAGGTCAAAGGGAAACTCGTTGCCACGCTTCCGGTTATGCTTCCATCCGGCGTAGTCATCCAGCCGGTCTGTGCTATATCGCCCCTCCTGACCCGGAGTGGTATAACGTGTTGTAGAAAAGTTTGATCGATTCGCTCTCTCTTTCTCTCTCTCTCCCTCACTCTTACAAAAATAATAAATTCTCTGGAGTTTTTTTCTTATACACTTATGGTACCCGACGGATAGGGATGGGTATTGATAAGATTTTAACGATTCCGATTCCATTTTCGATTCTGTTTAACGATTCGATTCTTTATCGATTCTCTTATCGATTCTTGTTTTTAAAAAGGAGAACACTAAGGTCGATTAGCTTAGAACTTTGTTTTATATCTTCTCTTTCAACAAGATAGAAATTTAGGAGTAACATGGCCTTACAAACCCAACAGTGAGATCTTAAGAGATCCAGCCTACGGCTCTTCAATGGGGTGTCACAGGGTCCCCGGGGAAAATTATAAACGTAAAATAATAAAATAAATATTCTTCTGTAGCAATAACAAAGTATAACATAAATTATTCTGTAGCAATTACACAAGAATATCCAGTAATGTCCCTGCCTGCAATTAAACACATTCACTTACCATCTGCTGTGACAAACGGGTGCAAGGTTTTTACCACAAACTAGTCACTGCTCGGTGACATTCGGGCCTGAAAAGAGACGCTACCGGTAGACTGCAGCGACAACTGCCAGCGAGTGCCAGCCAGACTCTGTCTGTCTCTCTCATCATGGTCACCTAAATGCACAGTAATGGCAGGTTTTGTAATAAGGCAGATCGCGCTAACATAATATGCACTGTTAGTTGATTATTAACGGATTAACGGGAGATGACGTGCAAACGTTACCGCTGCTGCTGCTGGGTTGAGATTCACGAGTCCGGAGCGGTTTTGTGAGCGAATGCTTTTGCATATTCGTAGTGTTTCCTCCCTTAATGAAATATCTACTTTGCAAGTATTGCAAGTTGCCCTGTTGTCATTCGTTCTCGTAAAGTATAAACAAACTTGTAAGCGTTTGAGCCGCTTAGGCGCCGTGTTTCCTGCCAGGTACCCTCCGACGCTCCGCAACGTGGTGACGTCATTCGGGGCGACTGGAATCGATAAGGGAATCGTTTGCAAAAATGGCAAACGATTCCAAGGAATTGAAACAGTGGGAACCGGTTCTCAACAAGAACCGGTTTTCGATACCCATCCCTACCGATGGAGGAAGCATCCCGATCTCTTGGAGGTAATTGACCGGGATGAACCGACGGTCGTCTGATTCCTTCTTGATGTGCATAAAACAAGGCCGTTTTCTTTTAGGAATTCTGTCTATTTTCTGTTAATGAGAAAACCCGTTGTAAAAGGAGCTCAAAAAATGAAGAAAAACTCTTTACTTTCGGTCTGATAAGGAGTGGCTGCACAAAACCAAAATACCTCATCGGGGTGATTTAATAAAATTATTTGGGATAGAGATCTGAATATGTGCTTTTTTTTCTTTTTCCTTTTTTTCCTTTTTTTTTACTCAGGGTTATTTTTCACGTACAAGGAGTTGAGGCCTTTATGAAATTCTTTGCTTTCCCGGAGGCATTAAGAAATACTAATAACGATTAGAGGGGTTGTTGACTTCTCCTCGATGTGCGTAGTACAAGACAGTTTTCTTTTAGAGTTTCTGTCACAAAACCAAAATAGCTCATGGGGTGTTTTAATTGTTTAAGTAAGAACGATTTCTGAATATGTGCGCGGTGCTCTTTTCACTTAGGGATAATATTTTTTTTAACACATACAAGCAATGGTGTAGCTCGCCTCCACCCGGCACTATATATAAATGCAATCCGTTACTAGTCGGATAATCTTAAAGGTTTTTATTTTATTGTGCCTGTAACGTAAGAAAGCAAAATAAAGCCACTATTGAAAAAAGAAATAGCTCTTTACTGAGAAAATGGTTATCAAGATCACATTGTCATAATATTTAAAACAGAATTCAAACTATGAGTTTGTCTGTGGAAACCTAACTGCCGCGATCATTCTGTCTCTCTATACAGCATGCGCTCCGATCTCCGCCTTCTCATCAGAAATCTGCTGCGTCACCCTCTCTTCCACGTCCAAGTACAGAGGAACCCAGGGCTGCAGAGTGAAAGGCTCCATCTTGTCTGCGCATAGAAAAAGTGTGCGCCGGCCCCTCTGTTTTTACTCTCCTCCCTCCACAAACCACCTCCTTTTTTCCCACCGGATGCGATTAGTCACACATATGGAATCGATTAAACACTTCTGGAGTACTTCCGGTAGGGTCAAAAGGTCAAGGCTGGGGCCATCAATCAAACTCGCATTCTTCAGTGACACAAGCCATATGGTTATTTTTTTTATTGTTTCACTGATGCTGATAATAATGAATGTGTCATATGTGACATATGATGTGTGGGGGAGCATAGAGGGATGATGGGCACTAAAATAACTTCCTGTTCCCTTAAATAATGCACAGATAGTGGCCACTGTGTCTGTACTGTCAGAGCTGATGTCAGAGTGTGTTCACCTGCACATGTTTGTGTTTCTGGCACTGAAATCACAGTTAGATATCAGTTTGCTCCCACAGACTGTCTTTAACATGAGTGTAATCAGTGTAATCATGCAGACATACTGGATTCATCCACAGTTCAATAAAATCGCTGCATCTTTATAACTCATCCCGTGGACATTTACACATCACTACAGAAGTCCCTGTTTAAACTCGTCTGTTTGAAGCTTCAGACAATCATTGATCGCACTGATGGCTCTTTTCTGTCAGAGCTGGTCTATGATGTTGGAGATGATCTGGATATTTCTTAGACTGATGACTGTGCTGCAGCTGAAACACTTTGAAGTTCATTCACTAAATATAGTTTCTGAGGAGTTTTTGAACACAGCTGCAGACAGTCTGAATGTGTTCTGACAGCATTTCCCACTGAAAGACTTAAAGATGTGCTCATTAAATGCTGCTGTCAGTGCACAGCAGCTCACTCCGCACAAACATGTAAACAGCTGTGATAGAAATGTCTGATTACCTCGAGTCTGTTGAAAAGGTGGGAGGAGAAAACAGCTGAGGTATTAAAAACTGCTTCACTGTCTAAAAATATATGAACTGAATTTGATTCTTTTAAAATCCTCTAAATGTTTCTTTCAGCTGTAAAAACTGTATTGATACTACATTACAGTTACAGAGTATTACTTCAGTTATATTAGTTCATACTTGTATTTAATTGATGAACACATTAAACTCTGAGCTGGATTTAATTCATTTAAAGTTAATATCAGCCTGTAGTTTTCTATGTGAGTCCATGTGCGGATTTTAAAAGGAGATTCTTTGATTTGAACCAAATTCATGTTGATTTTCAGACTTTAATAATTTTGTTGATAATTTCGCTGATAAAAAGTGATTTTATTATTTTAATAATTGCTGAATCTGCTCAGAGAAAGAAATAAAAACTTGGTGAAAAGATATCAAGCTACTGATATTTCTGACAAAGTCACTCAGTCAAAAACATCAGTGAGACCTTACATTCATTCGAAAACAAAATGCTCTTATTGTGAAAATCTGCCTCCTTCCCCCTCCCACCTGTCCTGCTTCAGGGTGAGTCCCGCCTCTTTCCAGGAAGCAGCTCACCTGTGTGTCCGTGTTTAGTGTCCAGGTGTGGAGTGGAGCTTGTTGTTGGTGTGTGAAGAAACTGTAAGTTTGCTTTGTTTCCTCCTTTAACAGTTTGTCTTTAGGAACTTTACTGTTTGTTCAGCTCATGTTTGATTTCTTCACACAACAAACTGTGTGTGTTTGTATTTCCGGTCTTTCCATTAAAGTCAGTGTGTAATGTTTTCCAACAAGGCCGAGTGTCTCTGCCATGTGATCAGAGTCCGGGAATCAGACTAAACACACTGAATGTGGCCTGAGCTCCACCGGAGAGCCTCTGAGCTCCGGATGTTTTTATTTACATGGACAGCAGGAGACAGAGAGTGGACTTTGTAAATGTATACTTAGTATAGATGTGTGTTAGATACAGGTTCAACATGTCAGTCTTAAAAATACTGCGTCACAAACTGTTGGCTCCTCTCCAACAGGAAGAAGTGTTACAAAACACACAAAACTGAAAGTTAACTTAGAACTACAGCTAGATCTAAAAAAAGTTAAAGTAGAAATAAAAACTGCACACATAAACTAAAACTAAATTATTGATAATGATCAATGAAATGATTTTGGAAAACTGATTAACATTTTACAGGAAATGGTCTGTTAGTGTTGTTAATTTGGCTAAAAAAAAAAAAAAAAAGACTGAGTCACTGCTTTCAAAAAGTTCAGTTTTTATCATAAAATCTGCATTAATCTACGTCAGTCCAGCCTCTGACACCCTAAATATATAATAAATAAAAAATCTAATATAAGCTGAAACAAGCAAACTCACCGTGGAAACTAACTGAAACTAAACAGAATTAAAAACACAAAGTGAAAAAGAAATACAAATAAAAGCTAATTAGAAATTACAAAACTACAACAACCTTGCTGTCTGTGGATATGTTTTGTGTGGAGGTTTCAGCCACCACAGATGTCTTCCTTCATTTATCTGTCAGTTTTGTTTTTCTTTTTCTTTTTTTTTCTGTTTTTTTTTTCACTTGTTTTCTCTTGCAAGACGTCTGTAAGATTGCTGGTCATTTCTGAGATGTAGCGATAATATCTTATTTAAGTATTAAAAAGACAGTCAGTGAGATCATTTAAAGATGGTTACATATCTGCCACAGTGTTAAGATAAGTCCTCACCCTTTGTATTCAGAGGCAGCAGGTGGAGGGACAGCATAGGACTTTCTTTTTTTAAAGCAAATTTGATTCAGCAGGTCGGCCTCTGTTAAAAATATCACGAACTGTCCGCTCAGACTGTTCACACCTAAACAAAGATGGAGGATAAAACATGTTTTACATTTCTCAAACTGAACAAAAGTTACTGTATTAAATTTAAAACACTGTTAATAAATCGGAACATTTAAAGATGCTTCAGTCATGGTTTTTATATTAATAGTAAGTCAGATGTTGAGCTTTGACGTGAAAAAAGTTTTGTTTTTTTCCTGGTGAGGACAAAAGTTTGAAAAAAAATCAGTTTTAAGTTTTATATATACATATTTGATTTGTACGGGACTCATATATTAATACTAAAGAAAACCTTTTGTCTTCTGTCTGTACAAAATACCAGATATTAAAGTGCAGATGTTACAGATGTTTATATCTATATTTTATTGTGAAACAGAACAAACGAACAGTTTAGCACAAACAAGCATTAACATGTAGATATTGTACTAAACTGCAGTGAATATGAACTCAAACTTTGACTTTTAGAAGATTAAACTTTATAGTGACGTGTAGGAGTGGAACAGATGAACACTAACTTTGACATTTGAATACAAACGACTGATTCTGAGAATTTTTTTTTCTCACCTCTCATCATCTTATAATATATTTGCTTGTTCTTCATAAACAGTAAAAAAAATCAGATCAGTGGATCTATTTTACTGTTTTAATGGCAGCATCGACAGAAGTTTTATATCTCTGTGTTTATTTTTGAGGGGATCACTGTATATCACTACTGTTATAGTTTAATATTATTTCTGTACAACTGCTTGAGCAAAAAAGCTTAAAGTTTGAAACCAGGACTTTAACTTTGATCAGAGTTTCCATAGTGAGTTCCTCTAAATTTCCTCTAAATTTCATTCATGGGTGTTGGACTGTTCATAGGTCTCAATAAAGTTTGTTTCAAAAGAAAAAGACTGACACAGACACGTCATCCGTCTGTGTTCATGTCATATGAAACTTAGAGTGGAAAATTCCTACTTATGCTGCATTCAGGAGCACCAGTAAAACCTCGGTTCTCGAGAGATTAGAAACACTTTGGGTCACTTTGAACGGCGGCCATGAAAATGAGATTCTTGTATCAGAACCAAGAAATGTTGATTTTTCAGGGAACATTACTGATAATTAAGAATTTAGAGAAAGACACAAACATATTTAATTATTTTAATAAAAGCTGAACCTGCTCAGTGGAAAAACAGAAATGAGACGAGATTAAATCTGACATCATGACGTTAAACAGTCAGAAACTCTTCTGAAAATCTGCCTCCTCCCCCCTCCCCCTTCCTTCCAGGACGGCTGTAAGTTGGCTTTGTTTCCTCCTATAACAGTTTGTCTTTAGGAACTTTAGGGGCTTTTTTTTCTCCTCATGAACATGATGTGAGACAGAGGACAGAGCTGCTTGTGTTCTGCTTTTTTGGGTTTCCCTCAATAAGCAGCTCCCTTTATGTTCTCAGTTCTTCTGTATCTAATGTCAGCATGTGAGTCCTCTTCAAACACAAGCTGAACATGTTTTCATGGTAGCATCTGTAGGATTCATGGAAAAAGCACTGATTCAGGTCACTAACCAGGTTCAGGGAAATGACTGGAGTATTTCCCAAACAGAGACATCCTGCTGGGATCTTTGTTCTCTTGTAGACTCTGATATTTGTAAAGAGAAAATCTGTTTGGTTCATTTTTCTTTGTTTCTTTGTTTCTTTGTTTCTTTCTTTCTTTCTTTCTTTCTTTCTTTCTTTCAGTTGGTTCATAGACCCTTGGTCTGAGGAACAGAATATAACAGGGAGTCCAACACACAACTTAATCTAGTGAGTAACTAAGTAATATACTGCATTACTTTTAAGAAAAGCAAGAAGAAGAATCCAAACAGAGCAAATCAGCATGTGAACTTTACCCTGACTCAGTCTGAGCAGTCAGACGGCTTTTTTTTTTTTTTTTGGAGTAACACATAAAGGTGTGACTGACACACACACACACACACACACACACACACATAGTTAAATCCAATCTGAAGTGAGACTCAAAGTTCAATTTGTACATAGACAGTAAAAAAACTGCATTTACAGTATTTCACAGAATTGAGTACACCCCTCACATTTTTGTAAATATTTTATTCTATCTTTCCATGGGGATACACTGTGGATATGACACTTTGATACAATATAAAGTCAGTGTACAGCTTGTATAACAGTGTAAAATTGCTGTCACCTTAAAATATGCCAACATACAGCCATTAATGCCAAACCCGCATGCAAGAGAGGTGTGTACACCTCTAAGTGAAAATGTCCAAACTGTCAATATTTTGTGTGGCCACCATTATTTTCCAACACTGCCTTAACTCTGTTGGGCATGGAGTTCACTAAAGCTTCACAGGGTTCCACTGGAATCCTCTTCCACTCCTCTATGATGACATCTTGGAGCTGGTGGATGTTAGAGACTTGCACTCCTCCACCTTTGAGGATGCCCCACAGATGCTCAATAGGGTTTAGGTCATGCTTGGCCAATCAAGTATCTTTACCCTCAGTTTATTTAGCATGGCACTGGTCTTTATGGATGTGTGTTTGGGCTGTTATCATGTTGGAAAACTGTCCTGTGGCCCAGTTTCTGAATGGAGGGGATCCTGCTCTGATTCAGTACTTCACAGTACATATTGCCATTCATGGTTACCTCAGTTAATTGTACCTCCTCAGTGCCAGCAGCACTCATGCAGCCCCAAACAATGACATCCCACCACTATGCTTGACTGTAGGCAAGAGACACTTGTCTTAAGATAAGATAAGATGGCCTTTATTAGTCCCACAGGTGGGAAATTTGTTTTGTTACAGCAAAAGTGCAAAGTTATGTAGCAGAAATTAGAAAACACTGGAATGCAATAAAATAAAATAAAATAAAATACTATGTACAATAGAATAAAATGGAAATACAAATACTATATACAACTGAGTAGGAAAATACAAAAACACAACTTCGTCAGAAGAAGAATTGCACATATAGCAGTCTTATTGCACATGTGTGGGTTTGTGTGTTTGATCAGCTGCAAAAGTCTTTATTGTAGAGTCTGACAGCAGTGGGGAGGAAAGACCTGCGAAATCTCTCCGTCCCACACCGTGGGTGCCGCAGTCTCCCACTGAAGGAGCTGCTCAGTGCTGTCACAGTCTCATGCATGGGGTGGGAGATGTTGTCCATCAGGGATGACAGCTTAGCCACCATTCTCCTGTCACTCACCACCTCCACTGGGTCCAGAGGGCATCCCAGAACAGAGCTGGCCCTTCGGATCAGCCTGTTCAGTCTCTTCCTGTCCCCAGCAGAGATGCTGCCTCCCCAGCAGACCACACCATAAAAAATGGCTGAGGCCACCACAGAGTCATAGAAGGTCTTCAGGAGTGGGCCCTCCACTCCAAACGACCTGAGTCTCCGCAGCAGGTACAGCCTGCTCTGCCCTTTCCTGTAGAGGGCGTCTGAATTATGAGTCCAGTCCAGTTTGTTGTTCAGTTTGTCTTGGTACTCCTCACCCGGTTGCCGCTACACATCCCTGACACCATCTGAACCAAATAAGTTTATCTTGGTCTCATCAGACCAGGTAATTCATGTCCTTAGTCTGCTTGTCCTCAGCAAACTGTTTGTGGGCTTTCTTGTGCATTATCTTTAGAGGAGGCTTCCTTGTGGGACGGCAGCCATGTGATGCAGTGTGTGGCATATGGTAACAAGTCCTTTTTAAAAGTTGTGTTTGACTTTATGCTTTTCTGTATAGTTTCTGGGATGTTTAGAACTCAAATTGCACTGCTGGAAAGAGTTTATTTTAATGCACATGCTGGTTTTTTTTGGCAAATTTGCATTATAATATTTATTGGGCGACCGTGGTTCAGGGGTTTGGGAAGCTCATCTGTAACCAGAAGATTGCCGGTTCGATCCCCAGCTCTCTCTGTGCTGGTTGTTGTGTCCTTGCGTAAGACACTTTGCCCTACCTACCGCCTACTGGTGGTGGCCAGAGGGGCCGATGGCACGACATGGCAGCCTCGCTTCTGTCAGTCTGCCCCAGGGCAGCTGTGGCTACAACTGTAGATTGCCTCCACCAGTGTGTGAAGGTGAGAGTGAATGAATAATGGAATTGTAAAGTGCTTTGGGTGCCTAGAAAAGCGCTATATCAATCCAATCCATTATTATTTACGTTTTTTCTGCAGTATATAAAAATTGGTGTATTTCAAAAATAAAACTATGAAGACACTCAAAATAAATTTCCTGTGGTGGGAAACTATTTTGTGCAACGTTTTTGTATTTACAGTTTAGAGGGATAACCCTCTTAAATTTCCTCTAACTAGAAATGTATGTAAAAACAACAAAAACGAATTTCAATTTTTTTGTACTTTATTGTACTTTTTTGCTATTTATGTAATTACTATGCACTTAATGCATACACATTATTAAAATTTGGGCTATAATGGTTGTATTGATGTATAGTAACTTGAAATGTTCCCAAAAATGGCACTACAGCATGTAAAAATATAATATAAGCTCTGGTGGACTTGGTTCTATGGTAGGTCTTAAAGGGTTAAACTGCTGTATGGTCTTGGCCACTGTGCTGCAGCTCCGTTTTAGGGTGTTGGCAATATTCTCATAGCCTAGGCCGTCTTTATGTAGAGTAACAAGTCTCTGTTTCAGATCCTCAGAGAATTCTTTACCATGATGTGCCATGTTAAACTTCCAGTGACCACTATGAGAGAGGGTGAGAGCAATAACACCAAATTCAACACACCTGTTTCCCATTTGCCCCTGAGACCTTGTAATACTAACGAGTCACATGACCCCAGGGAGGGACAATGGCTAATTGGGCACAATTTGGACATTTTCACTTAGTGGTGTACTCACTTTTATTGCCAGCAGTTCTGATATTAATGGCTGTGTGTTGAGTTATTTAGAGGGGACATCAAATTTACACTGTTCTACAAGCTGTACACTGACTCTACATTGTATCAAAGTGTCATGTCCTCAATGTATCCCCATGGAAAGATAGAATAAAATATTTACAAAAATGTAAGAGGGGCTCTCACTTTTGTGAGATACTAGAGATGAAGGAACAGTTGTTAGTGGAATTCTTCATTCATGTGATTTCAGGATTCAGTAAATGTGACATGTGTCAGCTCCATGTCATCAAACTCAGGACTGATCTGTTCATCATTAGAATCCAGAGTGATTTTCCTGCCTCCATCAGTCTGTGGAGGAGTTTGAGAGGAGCTGCTGCTCTCACTGAAACACTAACTGCAGAATGAGCTCAGCTGCTGTTCCACAGTAACTGCTGTGAGGTGGACACATCTGTTTGACCATAACCAGTTACTGTGTCAACAGCTGTTGGAGGTCAGGGGTCTTTATAATTACAGTGCAGGTGGATGCATAGATGTAGTGTAGAACTGAATTAAACATGCTGACTTTATCCGTTTAAAATCTTCACCTCCTGCTTCAACAGGAAGTAATTATCACAACAATACAAAGGTTGTTGGGTTTGATAATTAGACTGACTTAATTAGATAATTGTAAATGGTAAATGGCCTGTATTTGTATAGCACTTTACTAGTCCCTAAGGACCCCAAAGTGCTTGACACATCCAGTCATCCACCCACTCACACACACATTCACACACTGGTGATGACAAGCTACGTTGTAGCCACAGCCACCCTGGGGCGCACTGACAGAGAAAACATTCCACAACGTCCACATCAACACAAGTACAGAAAAAAACTGTCACTTCTAATTTTTCTTAATAATAGTGAATCAGTGTGTGTCAGTGAATGCATCACGTGTGCTTCATGGCTCCATCTAGTGGACTGATAGTAGAGCAGCTGATGGCAGCTTCCTCTGCCTCACACTGCTGTCTGACTGCATTCAGCTGACACTGAGATGAAGCAGGAAAGAAGCAGCTGATATTTGGACAGCACACATGATGGAAAGGAGGATTTCAGTTGATGTGCACATGAATGATTTGTGTTTCCTCTGCAGGTGAAGGTAGAAAGTGTGTGTGAGCTGATGTGAATCATGTGACCTGGTTTCTAGGTCACATGACAGGTCAGAGGTCAGCGACTGTAACTCAGTAACTCACTGAGTGTTTGTGGTTTACCTCTCAGACTGACTGAAGTCCACAAGAAGATGATGATGGAGGAAGAGGAGGAAGACAGAGCAGAGTCTGCAGGATCCAGCTGTCCGTCTGTGAGGAGTGACCGGTCCAAAGATCCACCTCCAGGCTTCAGTGGTGAACCTGGACCAACGAGGTCAGAGAGCTGAACTCACTGAGTAACAGAAATAATTCTGCACTGACATTATAATCAGTGTTGATTCTGGTTGATTGTCTGACTGTGTTTGTGAGCTGAGAGGAAATGAAAATGAATTTGTAACAAAATCAATTTTGTCCAGTTTTCCTGTAAAAAGCTGAACTCTAATCTAAGAGGATGTTACTGACAGGAAACAGCTGCATTATCTGCAGTCTGTGTGATCACAGCTGCTTCAATCATGTTTGTGTCTGCAGAGGTCAGAGGTCACAGTCTGCAGGATCCAGCTGTCCGTCTGTGAGGAGTGACCGGTCCAAAGATCCACCTCCAGGCTTCAGTGGTGAACCTGGACCAACGAGGTCAGAGAGCTGAACTCACTGAGTAACAGAAATAATTCTGCACTGACATTATAATCAGTGTTGATTCTGGTTGATTGTCTGACTGTGTTTGTGAGCTGAGAGGAAATGAAAATGAATTTGTAACAAAAATCAATTTTGTCCAGTTTTCCTGTAAAAAGCTGAACTCTAATCTAAGAGGATGTTACTGACAGGAAACAGCTGCATTATCTGCAGTCTGTGTGATCACAGCTGCTTCAATCATGTTTGTGTCTGCAGAGGTCAGAGGTCACAGTCTGCAGGATCCAGCTGTCCGTCTGTGAGGAGTGACCGGTCCAAACCTGAACCTCCAAACTTCAGTGGTGAACCTGGACCAACGAGGTCAGAGAGCTGTGATGACTCCTTTACATGTTTGTGTTTCCTGGATAAATCTGACCTGAAACATCCTCAGATTGTTACAAAGATTCATTAAAAAGAAAACAATGAAAGAGAAAAGATCCAAATGTTCGACTTGGTCATTTGCTGTTTGGGGACAGTGATGCTCATATCTGTGGGGAAAGTGTGACCTGAGTGGGTTCATGTTTGTCTTTAAAGAGCTGCTCTGATTCTCTTTGTGTCTGATCTGTTAAACAGTCTGAGAGGTCACACAGAGACCCAGCAGCTAAAGCCTGGATCATACTGGCTGCTGTTACTCCATCAGGACAACACTGAACCACAGTGGTGTGGATGTAGTGGATAAATCCCACCATACTGATGCTCAGATTTAATCACAGGGAACAAAACCAGATGTGACCTTCAGATTGTGACCTTTGGAGTGGATGATGCAGATTTCAATAGAAAATAAATGTTGTTGTTTTTCAGCTGTGAAAAAAGAATCTAATTTTCTGAACTTAAGAATTTATGATGCTGAAAAAACATGGTGACAATAACACAACATTTCACTGTATTCATAGAATGAATGTAAAACTGTCAGACATTCATTAAATATGCAAAATGTCCACAGAAGCATCAGAGGGTCAGATGTGAAGCACTCGGTGATTTTGATCAAAGGACTCATCAGTTATTGATCTGTACTACACTGATCTACCACGTTAGTAAAGCTGGTGTTCTGGTGGTGGAGAGACCTCGGATCATGTTCTGGTTTTGGAGCAGTGATCTGCTGATGGTTCAGTTCAATGAGCTTCTTCAAAATCATCCCTGACATCCCCACTGAAAGGACGTCCATATACTTACTAAAAATGACCCATATTTTCACAATCTGAGAGTTTAAAACTTGACAGACTTGATTCAGATGAAGTTATTTGAGCAGAAACTCCTGGATCTTTATCCTGTGCTTGATCTAATCCTTCATGGTTCCTCCACAGAGTGGACCAGCAGAGCTCAGAGGTTCCCAGTGGTCAGTCTGCCCAGCAGCATCAAACACAGCTGGACTCCATATTTATGGTCTGTACATGTACAACAACTACTTTACATCTATTCTGTTCACAGTCATCTCCATGCTGCTCTTTGTAGACCAGTGGATTGTCAGTGTGTCCAACATGGATCTGATGTTTGGCTCCATGATTGCAGTCTGATTGGCTCATTCATAAAGTATTCTGTTCCAGCTGCTGGAGGACAACATCATCACTTTTGTGAAGAACGAGCTGAAGAAAATCCAGAAGGTTCTGAGTCCAGATTACCCAGAATGCTTAGAGAGCAAGAGGAGCAGCAGCAGAGAGGCATTTGTGAAGATCACAGTGGACTTCCTGAGGAGAATGAAGCAGGAGGAGCTGGCTGACCGTCTGCAGAGCAGTAAGAGGATTTAAACTTTTGGATAAATGAACATTTACTAATGTCTTAAGAGATGGAGCATGAATGTTTTAAAGATTAATTATTTTTGGAATTAAGTGTTTATTTCCATTTTCAAATGATATTCTACATATTTCTTCTCTTTCAGAACTTCAAGCTGCAGTTTGTCATCGTAACCTTAAATCATCTCTGAAGAAGAAGTTCCAGTATGTGTTTGAGGGCATCGCTAAAGCAGGAAACCCAACCCTTCTGAATCAGATCTACACAGAGCTCTACATCACAGAGGGAGGGACTGCAGAGGTCAATGATGAACATGAGGTCAGACAGATTGAAACAGCATCCAGGAAACCAGACAGACCAGAAACAACAATCAGACAAGAAGACATCTTTAAAGCCTCACCTGGAAAAGATGAACCAATCAGAACAGTGCTGACAAAGGGAGTGGCTGGCATTGGGAAAACAGTCTTAACACAGAAATACACCCTGGACTGGGCTGAAGACAAAGCCAACCAGGACATCCAGTTCATATTTCCATTCACTTTCAGAGAGCTGAATGTGCTGAAAGAGGAAAAGTTCAGCTTGGTGGAACTTGTTCATCACTTCTTTACTGAAACCAAAGAAGCAGGAATCTGCAGCTTTGAAGACTTCCAGGTTGTGTTCATACTTGATGGTCTGGATGAGTGTCGACTTCCTCTGGACTTCCACAAAACTACAATCCTAACTGACCCTAGAAAGTCCACCTCAGTGGATGTGTTGCTGATAAACCTCATCAGGGGGAAACTGCTTCCCTCTGCTCGCCTCTGGATAACCACACGACCTGCAGCAGCCAATCAGATCCCTGCTGACTGTGTTGGCATGGTGACAGAGGTTAGAGGGTTCACTGACCCACAGAAGGAGGAGTACTTCAGGAAGAGATTCAGAGATAAGAAGCAGGCCAGCAGGATCATCTCCCACATCAAGACATCACAAAGCCTCCACATCATGTGCCACATCCCAGTCTTCTGCTGGATCACTGCTACAGTTCTGGAGGATGTGCTGGAAACCAGAGAGGGAGGACAGCTGCCCAAGACCCTGACTGAGATGTACATCCACTTCCTGGTGGTTCAGGCCAAAGTGAAGAAGGTCAAGTATGATGGAGGAGCTGAGACAGATCCACACTGGAGTCCAGAGAGCAGGAAGATGATGGAGTCTCTGGGAAAACTGGCTTTTGATCAGCTGCAGAAAGGAAACCTGATCTTCTATGAATCAGACCTGACAGAGTGTGGCATCGATATCAGAGCAGCCTCAGTGTACTCAGGAGTGTTCACACAGATCTTTAAAGAGGAGAGAGGACTGTACCAGGACAAGGTGTTCTGCTTCATCCATCTGAGTGTTCAGGAGTTTCTGGCTGCTCTTCATGTCCATCTGACCTTCATCAACTCTGGACTCAATCTGCTGGAACAACAACAAACAACAGGCTTTTGGTGGCCTTTCCAGTTCATGCTGTGGTTTAAACCATTTCCAGAGAAAATAAATCTTTACCAGAGTGCTGTGAACAAGGCCTTACAGAGTCCAAATGGACACCTGGACTTGTTCCTCCGCTTCCTCCTGGGTCTTTCACTGCAGACCAATCAGACTCTCCTACGAGGTCTGCTGACACAGACAGGAAGTAGCTCACAGACCAATCAGGAAACAGTCCAGTACATCAAGTTGAAGCTCAATGAGAATCTGTCTGCAGAGAAAAGCATCAACCTGTTCCACTGTCTGAATGAACTGAATGATCGTTCTCTAGTGGAGGAGATCCAACAGTCCCTGAGATCAGGAAGTCTGTCCACAGATGAACTGTCTCCTGCTCAGTGGTCAGCTCTGGTCTTCATCTTACTGTCATCAGAAAAAGATCTGGATGTGTTTGACCTGAAGAAATACTCTGCTTCAGAGGAGGCTCTTCTGAGGCTGCTGCCAGTGGTCAAAGCCTCCAACAAAGCTCTGTAAGTACATTTGTACTCATATCTTTACTTTTAACATCCAACTGTGTCTGTAATTTATTTCACCAGGCTTTCTGTCTTTTAATGAATTTGTATCCAAAAGTTTTGGAACTGTAACCTCTTTGATGCCTCCAGAACTCGGTGTACTCGAGACGCTGAATCCACCATAAACTCTGATCATCACTGCTGCTGTTATGTTATCAGTCTTTGTTTAAAAACTTAGGCTGCATGTGCCTGATGTTGTGATACTTTATATTCACATGCATGCTCCTAGATACATTTCTACTGCAGGTCTATTTTTAGTCACAAATATTGGTGAAACACTTGCTTTTACATGCATGGTGGGTCCTGCATTAAAGAAAGCATTTGAATTACTCAGTGAATCACTGCAGCCAGAGAAACATCCTTAGTTACACTTTAAACTAAACTCTGCTTCGGTCTTCCACAGTGTGTTTGTTGTTTCTTTGTTGTTGTTGGCCTGCTCTCTCCTCTCACTCCAGTCTGGTTGCAGCAGACGTTTGTCCCTCCCTGAACCTGCTTTTCTTCCAGTTTTTCTTTCACACTGTTGTCAACATGTTGTTACAGACTTGGGTGCAGCACCTCAGTTCATCTTCAGTCTGAAACCAGCTGTTTTAGCTATATCCCCTCAAGCACACCTTCCCTGGTCATCTCTGCTGTGGTTGCTATAAAATTTAATCTTGATTTTTTTTTAAAAAGAACAAAAAAAAAGCAAAAACTCAAGTCAGACTTGATGCCATTTATTGGCAGCATGGTGCCTGTTTGTCAGTCTTTGATGATAAACTGCACCACAGTCTAAAGCAAACCTTCTGACTTTATTGACTTTATGCATGTATATATTCTTCCTGTTCACCTTGGACACACAACAGCTCTCTGTTTGTTGTGATTGGATCTAGAACACAATTCAGATCAGCCAACATATCCTAATCTAGATGATTTTTAAGGTGACATCTGGGACGAAAAGTTAAAAATCAGCTTGGATGGCCTGTACTGTATGATGGCCTTGGTTGCACCACATTGATAGCCATGCAGGGTGGTTCACTCCTTGGGCAAGAAGACCGAGGAGTGAGCCACCCTTGGTCAAAGCTAGGGCTGCCACAAACGATTATTTTGATAGTCGACTAGTCACAGATTATTTTTGCAATTAGTCGACTAATCAGATCCTGCATCCATTGGACGTTAAACGTACAGCTTATTGCACCAGCATGCATCTGCTCTTATATAACCATCATTAGCTTACAGCTTTAAGTGTTTAAGGTCTGTGCTAACTAAAAATAAAGACAAGATGATAGTTTGTTTCGGTGAAGTTTAATAAACTCCTTGCTATCTGAAATATAACAGGGCACCGGAGTATATTCTCGAGCATCTCACACGTTGATGTTTATTCAGGTGTGTAAAAACTAGAACTTTAATCTCAGCCAAACCGATTTACTCAGGAACAAATAAAATACTAAAAAAAAGCCAAACAATAACATTTTTAAGTTATCTAAATGACTTATATATCATGTTTAACCTGAGTAGCGAAAGACGGCGGTGGGTTTGAAAACGATTTGCCGGGAGTCCGGTGTTCTCAGCGGCTCTAGTGAGCCTTGAGCCCCGGCTAGCTATCGAGCTAGTGGGTAACAGACGTCTCCGAAAACGTTGGAGCGCTTTTGAAAATATGTGGTGTCTTGATAAACGGAGCAGATATTTGAGGTTTACACAGTTACATTCTCACCTGAAAATATGTTAAACATTTATTTTGTGACCCAGAAAGAATAATAAGAGTAATATTAAAACTAACTGGCTGCTGCCATTGTTGGAAACTGAGTAGGGCTGCGCTATGAACTCTGGGACAGAGCTACTTCTTCTTCTTCGGGGTTTAACGGCAGCTGGCATCCTTGTACATGCAGTGCTGCCATCTTCTGTTTCAGTCCGTTATTACACTCTTAAATCCTACTATTTTGTGATCTTACAAAGCTTCAAACGACGCGTCGACTACTAAATCAGTCGTCGACGATTTTGATAGTCGACGTAATCGTGACTAGTCGACTAATCGTGGCAGCCCTAGTCAAAGGGTCATTGGTCATTGGTCATTCAAGCTCACTGTTTTCCCGTTGTTGGCTGATGATAAGTATTTTGTTTTGTTTTTTACCTGACTTATAGTCATCATTGTCTTCAAATTAACTCACACACTGCTGACTGCTGTAGCTTACCTGGCTGAGCAGGTGACCCATGTACTGAACGTTAGAGTCGTGACTCCAGGGCCTGATTTGAGTCTGCCCAAGACCATTTCCTGTGTGTTATTCTCCTCACTTCTCTGTCCTATACAGTGAAGACAAAAGGCCTCAAGTTTTGAAAACTCTTCCCCTTCATCATCTTCCAAATCATCTCTCTCATCTAAAATCACCAGTATTCTCTGAGTAGAGAATCTTTTCACAATCTTGAATGATAAGGATCCAAGTGGGTAAAGTTATTTATTTGTTGTGTTCCTATTTGCAGCTGGGATAGATTGTGAAAAACTCTCGGCTGCCAAAGTTACATCCATTTTAGAAGAAAAACATTGAGTGAAGTGTTTGTTTCATCATCCTTCACAACTCATCCAGCAGGTGTCACAAACTGACGCAGAACTGTACAAAGCATGTCATACTGGATGGCTGCAACAACCAGAGTTTTACCTACCTTTGGTATTTCTTGCATCTTCAGCATGAGTGTAATATTTACTGAATATAGTCATCTTCTGTGATCTTTTCAGATTCAGATTCAGAACACTGTATTTATTTTCAAGGGGCAATTATGATACTGACCTTGCCAACTGTACATACAATACACAAACATCACATTGAGGAGACAGGTCAGGCTAGGTAGCTGGCGGGTCAGCCGCTAGAGCAGTGATCCGGAACCCAACAGCAGAAAGTGCACAACATCAGGAAAGATGAGGAGAAAAAAGAACTCCCCCCAGACTGAGCTCCAACAGGGAGATCAGTTTGAGAACAGAAAAAAAATGACCTTAGCGCAGAGCACATGAAAACTCTTAATACGCCATAGAAACACATGACAAGCAACAGGGATGGGTAAAAGGTGAGAGACAGCCGGTGTAGACAGCGCATCTGGGCCTGCAGCATTTGCGCTGGTCCCCTTGACCCACCGTCTGCACCGGGAGGGGATAAGCATGCTTAGGATGGGAAGGAACAGTCTAAACACTCTGTTATCAGGGTGAGATTTGTTATGTTCAGCTCCAGCCTTGAGACCACAGCTGGTACCGGTATGTTAGCCACATGAAATGATGGTGGTTTTCTTTGGTGCCAACAACTGCATGTCAATTTCACAGCTGATCTAACAGTCCGTCACACGTCTCTCAATCTCCCGTTGGAGAGCCACGAGCTTCTCCGAGAGGTTATCAGTGTTGCGCTCAAACAGCAAAGTCTGAGAACTCACGCATGAGCTTCTTCAAGATCTTATCCGTGCTGCGTTCAATCAGCCCATTTTGAGAAGTCACGACCCGTCCCATTGTTTCAGTCACAGCAGGCAGCCTTGTGGGGTTTTGAACAGCTGATTCCGCTTTCTTTAATCTTCAATAAGCCAGGGCCAAGCCAGCTCAGATCAGCAAGAACCCTTTGCTGCTGTGAATGTCCGTGCTGCTATATTTCAGTATCAGGCTCTAAATGTACAAATGGATCTGAGAAGATTTCCAATCATGTTTCTACTAGATTTACAGTTTGTTTTCATGTCTTCTGACTCAGAAGGTGGAGCAGGTGGAGCTTACAAGGTGTAAGTGCTGATATAGAAGAAGAGTTGTGTTTTAATGAAGCCATTTAGTGAACCAATAATTGTATTGCATGCTGGCATTAAAAATGTTTCATTTTAATTAATTAGTTTGTTTTTTTTTCTTCCAGACTGAGTGGCTGTAACCTCTCAGAGAGAAGCTGTGGTGCTCTGTCCTCAGTTCTCAACTCCCAGTCCTCTAGTCTGAAAGAGCTGGACCTGAGTAACAATGACCTGCGGGATTCAGGAGTGAAGCTTCTGTCTGCTGCACTGCAGAGTCCACATTGTACACTGGAAACACTCAGGTCAGGATCCAAATTATTGCATAAACAACCAAGCTTTATAGAATTGGCAGGTGAACTTTTCTTTATCTTTGGATTGCTTAGGAGATTCTTAATTACTGTCTGAAGATTTTTTACAGTCACATATTTTGTTTTAATGGTAAAACAGAATTATTGTTCAGTTCAATGAGCAGGTAGCTGTGAGATTCATAATAATGAGGTATATTTGTATTAACGATGACTAAACTTGAACAGTAGCTGTGTGAGTTACTTTGTTTACTCATGTGTGCTGATGTTGTGAGTAATTTAAAGCTGAAGTAAACTTGTAATGAGTTTAGAGTTTCTGAAGTAAGTGTACTTGGAGATATTTATGTGTTTACTAAAGTCCAGGAGCAGGAGGCTGTGTGTAGCATAGAGGAACCCAGACCTCAGCTTTGTCTCCTGGTTTCTGTTGCTGCTGTTACAGTTTCCCCTCATCGTTCCCTTCAACAGTCTCCTCACTGTAACAAATCAAAGTGTTACTGTATAGATTCATGTCTGAATGTTGCCATGTGCTATTAAAACTAAAAGCGATGTTTCATACACCCACGTGGTTCAGTCACACAGTAACTGATGGTGAATAATGTTTGTGTTGAGCACATCGTACAGGTCAGCTGCTCCACACAGATCTCAGGTTTACATGCTGGAACAGTTTGTGATCATGAAGGATAAACCTCACTTCCTCTTTGTTTCATACAGATGTGACATGAACAATAACACATTCATGGAATCCTTTTAGGAACACAAACACTATTGTAGCTGGAGAATATATTTGAATGTAGGATAATGTAGGGGATCATAAACAACAGTAATAACTAACCACCACCTCACCATTTGGGTTGATAGCTGTATGTTGATTGATGAAGTCATTTTCTTCTTCCTCCATTTCTACCTTATTAGTACAAGGACTGGACATGGGGGAAACGGCTCTCATCACTGGATCAAAACATGAAAACAAATCTGAAGTAAAGTTTTGTTGAGGTGAACTGTGGTGGTGCCCAATGTTCCCTCTAAGTTGCACGTGTGCACAATTGCACACTGCTGGCACGGTCTCTGCGCACAGAAAATCTGCGTTGCTCACAAAAAAATAATCAAATCTCAATTGAAATTAAAATTAAAACTTTAACAATTCTGTTTTGCAGTGTTAGTCAGTGAGTGACTGGCTGCTCCCGTATGGGATTAGAACGATGCCACCTTATCCCATAGTCCAGCCAATGATGTGATTCACATTCGTATATACGCAGCTAATCAACATGGTTGACAGGCTCTGACAGCGTCCTTATGTGCCGACACCGGAGTTTTAGCTAGCAAAGCGCCGTGGCTGATGTGGAGTGAAGCCACGTTAATGACAACGTGTACAACCATTGGAGATGTGAGCAGGAAAGACGGAACAACTGACGGACAAAGTGTGGACTTTATACCAGTTTTTAAATTGTGTTGATCGGCCACGTAAAACCAGAGTTATGATAAAAATATCTGCAATGTTCGGTTTTCTTCCTGAATACTGTCGTTGTTTATATTTACTGCGGGAAGAAACGGTAAAAACGGCGTTTTATAAGGAAAACGCTTGAAAGCACTCTCCACCTGTGAGCAAAGATGAAACCAAAAACCCCCCACCCTTTCCCATTGGTGGAAAAATGTACCATGTCGACCAATCAAAAAATGATATGGCGATATGGCATTTAGTTGTTTAGGGAGGGGGAAGTTATAGGAGTGATGGCGGTGTTTTGAGATATGAGAGATTTGTGAAGTTAAGCGTGTTTGGAGTGTGGTAGTGTCTTGTGTCTTGTGTAGTTAGTGTGTAGTTAGTGTGTAGTGTAGTCAATAGTTTTGTTGTGTGTGTCAGAACAATGAGGCGACTGCTGAATGTTACAGGTGTTACAGCAGTGATACATCTCCTGCTGTCAGGCCTGCAGGTATCAGGCTGTTGTTCTCCTTTATCTCATAGTGGACAGAAATTATTTTTTTGAGTGGCACAAATAATTTGTGTGGCATCAAATTTGATGCAGAACAGCTGATTGTTCTGTAAATAGTTTAAAATGTTTATTTAAAAAACGCCTTGGCTGCATTTTTAGGTAAACAGCTGCAAAAAACTTTGTTGTTTGCAAAACTCAGTAACGTTTTTGAAGAAGTAACTATATAATTAATTGCCCAACATTGGTCATTATTTACTGTATTTTGCAGACAGAGAGTTACAGACTCTCTCCCAGACCACAGACTCATAATACAAGTCAGAGCTTTATTTTAAAAAAAAGAAAAGAAAGAAAGTTCCATCCATCCATCCATCCATCCTCATCCGCTTTATCCGAGGTCGGGTCGCGGGGGCAGCAGCCTAAGCAGAGAAGCCCAGACCTCCCTCTCCCCAGCCACCTCCTCCAGCTCATCCGGGGGAACACCAAGGCGTTCCCAGGCCAGCCGAGAGATATAATCTCTCCAGCGCGTCCTGGGTCTGCCCCGGGCCTCCTCCCGGTGGGACATGCCCGGAACACCTCACCCAGGAGGCGCCCAGGGGGCATCCTTGTCAGATGCCCGAACCACCTCAACTGGCTCCTTTCGATGTGGAGGAGCAGCGGCTCTACTCTGAGCCCCTCCCGGATGGCCGAACTTCTCACCCTATCTCTAAGGGAAAGGCCAGCCACCCTTCGGAGGAAGCTCATTTCCGCCGCTTGTATCCGCGATCTCGTTCTTTCGGTCACTACCCACAGCTCGTGGCCAGTTGTGAAAGTTGTGTTTTCAAAATTGGAGTTCAAGTTATTTTTACTTCCAATAGTGTTAACATACTACACAGGTCATGAACAAGATTGTTTTTAATTTTCATTGTAAGTGGGCTAAAGCAGTTAATTAAAAGTAGTCTAACATAAATGTAAATGCTGTAATTTGATTATTTTAATAAACCATGTAACTTGGATGGATTTGATGCTGGCGTGACCACAGTGCACACGTCTGATGTCGCTCACAGTGGTCCAAGGGATCGCTCAGTTTGTGTGTTCGCTCAGACACATAAAAAATTAAAGGGAACATTGGCGGTGACTGACAGGGAAAAGGGGAATGATAAGACTTACTGTAAATATAATTATGTATGTATTGAAAAAGGAACAACTAAAATGTTCCAGCTGAAAAAATGAAATCAGTTTCAGTTTATGAGCTCTGTTTGTTTTCTTTACAGTTCCAACCTTTTATAGTGAAATGAGCTGCTCATCCCTGTTTAGATGACCTGGATAAAACAATACAGAGCACATTGGGCTGAATATGGAAAGGAAGCATCACAGTACACCTTAAAGTCTCTGATATGAAATGAAGCAGCCAGAGCTTTTTCATGAGTGGAAATCCACTGTGACTGTCAGCTGCTGCTACAGCCTCCAGATTAGCCAGCAGCTCATCCTGCTCAACATTTTCTCACTAACTTTACTGGCAGTGTGATGTTTTCAGCTGGAGTGATGGTCAGGGTGGCCTCCCTCTCCTCTTCTTCTCCTCTTCCTCTTTCATTTGTAAAGCCACTTCTGCTGTTTTCATTCATGTGGAAGTCCTGTAGCTGAGTTTGGGAGAGACTAACAGCCTCGACAGCAGAGGGGAGAAAGGCTGTAACACCAACACTTTATTCTACCTCTCACATCATTTTATCAGAAAACATATGTATGCTCATGTTTTTAGTATGTTTGGCTTGAAAAGCTAAAATAAAAGAAGATCAAATGATGCTCTTTATTATCATGTTGGTTTTGTTTCCTGTCTCTTGGATGGAGCCCAGCTGTGCGTGGCCCCTGGGCCTGTGGTCAGAGTGTGTGCTGGATAATCCGGCCCAGGATGAGGCCAAACTGAAATGGGATTAAATGTCTGTCACATATTTGAGCCTAATTTAAAAACATCCTCCATAAATATTGAATAATAACAATAATAATAAAGGGTCAGAAGATGACTTGTTGGAATGAAAATGAGCTTGTAGTTTGTCTGCTTTAATAATGTGACTGAAAAAAGGTGTTGAACTTCAAATATGTCCATTTCTTTCACACTTCACCTTTAAAAGTGAAGCCATGTGGTTCCTTGAAGGAAAAACACGACTTTTTCATGTTTTTATGATAAATGTACGACTTTAATGGGAAATATTCAGAGTTTTTTCTCTTGTTTGTTTGAAGCAGCTTCCTGTTGGCTTCAGCTGTTTGGAGTTTCCATTTTCTAAACGTCTACATTCTGAACCTTCTTCAGCTCTGAACAGATGATGAAACACTGAATGATTTCAAGCTCACACTTTGTCTAATAAACTTACATCTTTCATTCTTTATACAGATTGAGGAGCTGTGGTTTGTCAGAGATCAGCTGTGGTTATATGGCAGCAGCGCTGAAGTCCAACCCCTCGTATCCCAGAGTGCTGGACCTGAGTGGAACCTACAACAACCTGCAGGATTCAGGAGTGAAGCAGCTGTGTGTTCTTCTGGAGAATCCACGATGTCAATTTGAAACTCTGAGGTCAGTCACCATGTTTTAGTTGTGCTGAGATGAATATGACGTGAAAGTTGTGCTGACACTGTGCATCAGTAGGCCCACAGACACCTCTATACAGGAAGTCTTGTTCTACTCTTTGTAGAACTTCTGATCCCTGATCCTCTGAGTCTGACTCAGTAGATAATGCAGAGTTCTGAACTGATATGGGTGAGCGGACTCAGGCAGCCTGACAGACTTGATGTCTTCCCTGCTTGTCATGATACAAATAAACATGAGTATCTGGTCAGTGGTTGTTGATCAATGGTCATGAGAATTTGCATAATTAAGATTAAGGAACTGACCTCCCAGCCCATTGTTCCTTCAGTCTGCTGGTTTCAGTCATTATGCAAATGTACTGTTTATAAGATTGGGGAAACCTGCAGTCAGCTCAGACTGAAGAAGTCACTTGGATGAGTGACGAAATATTTCTCCCACAAAACGCTACGTCCAGATGAACAGAATCAGCTTTTGGAGAAACATGAGTATCCTTGCAGGTCATATCTTATCAGTCACACCTGTTAGTGCAGCTCTCCTCTAGATTTTAGTGCTTGGTAAACTAGGATTATTTTAGGAGCCTGCACCATAGATCCAAGGGAAGATATTACTTGGAAAGGCTGAAGCAACCTATTAGAGGTATTTGCACTAACATAGATAAATACTCAGATTTAAACCTTTATTCTCTCACAAAGGGTTAAAAAGTGAATGTACACAGAGAGATTGGTGGTGAGATGGGCACTTCCAGCACTGTAGATGTGTTCCAGCTCAGTGTTCATGGAAATAATCCGGAGAGCAGGATTCCTTGATAAATTTCACATCTTAAAGTTATAATCCACAGGGAAAACTGTAAAACTGTCGTTCTGATATCTAGTCAACCAATCAGGTGTTTGATCTTCAGCCCCACCTTATTATCAGTTTCTCTCTCTTTCACATCTGAATTATCTTCACTTCACATTTCAGTCAGTTCAGATTTCATTAGCACGTTCACTTTAGCATAATCCATTTTAATCCAAACACCTTTCTCTTTAAACTCTGTTTGTCAGTCACAGTATATCCAATACAATCCTCTTTTTCACTGAGTCACACACATTCAGAGATTAGAGTGTCCTGTGTGCTCTCATTCACTCACACTCACTGTCAACTGGCCTGAGTTAGGCCTGTCTCTAAAATCATTATTTTATTACTTTTATTCTGATTCATCAAAGCCAAACTCAAACATCTTTATATTTACTGATTATGTTCTCATCAATAATTAACAGTCAGTACATTCAGATATGAATCATAATTCAGTGTTTAACATATTATCACAGATGGACTCCACAGGAGATCTCCTTTATGAAGAAACTGTGAAAGTTTGTCCAACAGTGGGAAACATTTCAGAGAACATCTCAGAGAATATCTGTGAAGCAGAAACTAAACATAATAATAGAAGAAAAGCCAAATAATGATCCAAATCCTGCTCTGAGACTATCAGACAGTAAAGGCTTCCAGAGACTGCTCACCTCTCAGACTTAAAGATGCTGGTGCTGTCCACAGATCAGCTGACCTGCTGGGTCTCCATGATCAGCTTTGTTTCTTGGAGATAAAGGCTGAGCCCTTTAGAGCTTCAGTTCTCCAGAGCAGCAGGATGTCTGAGGTCTGCAGAAACACAGAAACACATCAGCTAAAAATAGTTGTTCAAAGAAAACGAGGTGGGAGCTGCTGATTCCTGAGCTTTGATACTGGATTAGCTCCAGTAGTTATTCCCATCACTGCTGTAGGAGCTACATTTAGTCACAGCTGATTGTCTTCTTTGAACAATCACAATGACTACTGTTGTAAAAACAAGCAGACAAAGAACCAATGAGAGTGAAGAACAGGATAAAGACCTCCTGTGATGGTGGCAAAGAAATGAGCAGCAGACGGCCATCTACATGTTGTAGTGGTTTACAGTCACCAGGGGCCGCCGTCACAGCCATGCAGTCAGCTCTACTTATGCTGTTGTTGGTGCAGCTGAAGTGAAAGTGAGTGTTAAAACAATGAAAAGTGTCCACTGCAGCCTCCATCTGAGCTTCTCATGTTCTTCTTCTTTGATCCTCCATGTTTGTGCTGAACGCTGCCGTCACTCTCTTCCCTGTTCCCGCCCACTTTCTAACCAATCAGCATTGGAGCGTGCACAGCGTCGTCCACACTGAGCTTTGTTGTGAGCGCGTGGACTCGTCTGCAGAACATTTCCGGTACAATAACCATCTGTGCATGCGCCCCAAGCAGCAGCTTCAAGCTCACCTCAAAGAAGTTTAACAGGAAGGACGACTCGGCCATCAGGCGTACAGCTGTCCGTGACCGTGTCCACAGCAGAGTGTCACCGAGGCTTCATGCTAACACGCACACATGAAGCTAATACCACCACGAGCAGCTGCTCAGTGGATTTGGAGGAGAAATGTCTGCAGCTTCTCACAGGCAGTATGCAGAATGTGGATCTCCACAAAGACTGTGGAGACCTCGTCCCAGACTCAAAATCAACACTTGTCTGCACAATGCTTCTCACACGTTCCCGTCACAAGTGTCCTCTAAGTGAAGCTACCAGGTTCAGGTCCAGCTCTGTTTATCTGGGGCTGCAGCACATCGGTGATCCATCCTCACAAATCAACAAAAACACCAGATATGCAAACACAGCATTATACAACACAACCAAGAGATCCAAAGAATTTTCTCTGCATTTCTGTGGCTGATGCTGCTGGAACGAAGCTGTTTGAAAACTTGTTGTTCTGCACTTTGGGACCTGAAGAGGAAACTGAACCTCTGTGCAGAGGGTTCAACTCTGCGGATTCCTGTTCAGTTTTTTTTTTTTTCACATGGCAAAACTTGACAACTTTATGATAAATGTACAACTTCAATGTGAAAAATTCATTTTTTTCTCTTGTTTGTTTGAAGCTGCTTCCTGTTGGCTTCAGCTGTTTGGAGTTTCCATTTTCTAAACTTCTACATTCTGAACCTTCTTCAGCTCTGAACAGATGATGAAACACTGAATGATTTCAAGCTCACACTTTGTCTAATAAATTTACATCTTTCATTTTTTATACAGGTTGAAGGACTGTGATTTGTCAGAGATCAGCTGTGATTATCTGGCAGCAGCGCTGAAGTCCAACCCCTCGTATCCCAGAGTGCTGGACCTGAGTGGAACCTACAACAACCTGCAGGATTCAGGAGTGAAGCCGCTGTGTGTTCTTCTGGAGAATCCACGATGTCAATTTGAAACTCTGAGGTCAGTCACCATGTTTTAGTTGTGCTGAGATGAATATGATGTGAAAGCTGTGCTGACACTATGGATCAGTAGGCCCGCAGACCTCTATACAGGAAGTCTTGTTCGGTCTTTTTGTAGAACTTCTGATCCCTGATCCTCTGAGTCTTTCTCAGTAGATAATGCAGAGTTCTGAACTGATATGGATGAGCGGACTCAGGCAGCCTGACAGATTTGATGTCCATGTCTAAACTGCAGTTTGGTGGCGCTGTCACTTGGTGTTCGCTCGCTTTGTGGTAGAGTATCACTTCCTGTTCCTGCTCAAACACAGTGGTGTTTCTGAGTAGCTTTTCTGCTTAGCAATTTAATTTAAATCTTTTGATACATCCCTTTTTCATAGTATAATCTTCACGTGCTTCATCTGAATCACCCTTTCTGTGTACTCACTACCTAATTTATAGCCAAAGTATTCACTCAATGTCTCTTTACTGTTTCGCTACCTTAGCTTAGCTCGTAGCCGACTCGTTAGCACCATGGCTACTTCACCTGTCCCCCCTGCACTTTCCTGCTCATTGTGTCAGATGTTTAGTTACTCCTCGGCCTCCTTTAGCAGTAATGATACCTGTAACAATTGTAGCATATTTGCAGCTCTGGAGGCCAGGATTACTGAATTGGAGACTCGGCTTCGCACCCTTCATTCACCCGTAGCTAGCCAGGCCCCTGTAGCTGGTGCAGCCGAAGATAGCGTAGGCCCCGCTAGCTGCTCCCCGGCAGACCCCAAGCAGCTGGGGAAAGAGGGCGGCTGGGTGACGGTGAGGAGGAAGCATAGTCTTAAACAGAAGCCCAAGGTACACCACCAACCTGTTCATGTGTCTAACCGTTTTTCCCCACTCGGCGACAAACCCGCCGGGGGTCAAACTCTGGTAATTGGTGATTCTGTTCTCAGACATGTGAAGCTAGAGACACCGGCAACCATAGTCAATTGTCTTCCAGGGGCCAGAGCAGGCGACATTGAAGAAAATTTAAAACTGCTGGCTAAGGGTAAACGTAAATACAGTAAGATCATAATTCATGTCGGCAGTAATGACACCCGGTTACGCCAATCGGAGGTCACTAAAATCAATATTGAATCGGTGTGTAACTTTGCCAAAACAATGTGGGACTCTGTAGTTTTCTCTGGTCCCCTCCCCAATCAGACCAGGAGTGACATGTTTAGCCGCATGTTCTCCTTAAATTGCTGGCTGTCTGAGTGGTGTCCCAGAAACGATGTGGGCTTCATAGATAATTGGCAAACCTTCTGGAGGAAACCTGGTCTTGTTAGGAGAGACGGCATCCATCCCACTTTGGATGGAGCAGCTCTCATTTCTAGAAATTTATTAACCCCCCCAAAATATGACTATCCAGAGTTGGGACCAGGAAGCAGAGTTGCAGTCTTACACGCCTCTCTGCAGCTTCTCTCCTCCTGCTACCCCCCCCAAAAACCCATCTCCATTGAGACTGTGTCAGCTCCCAAAAAGACAAAAAACAAACCAAAAACCAGCAATAAACAACTTAAACATAAAAAATCACAAAGAAAGAACAATACAGTATCCACATCTAAACCAAAGAGTAAAACAGTGAAATGTGGATTATTAAATATTAGGTCTCTCTCCTCCAAGTCTCTGTTAGTACATGACTTAATAATTGATCAACAAATCGATTTACGCTGCCTTACAGAAACCTGGTTGCAGCAGGATGAGTATGTTAGTTTAAATGAATCAACACCCCCGAGTCATTCTAACTACCAGAAATCTCGAAGCACAGGCCAAGGGGGCAGTGTGGCAGCAATTTTTCACACCAGCCTATTAATTAACGAAAGACCAAGACAGACTTTTAATTCATTTGAAAGCCTGATGCTTAGCCTTGTCCACCCCAGCTGTAAAACTCAGAAACCAGTCTTACTTGTTATCATCTATCGTCCACCTGGGCCTTACACAGAGTTTCTCTCTGATTTCTCAGACTTTTTATCTGACTTAGTGCTCAGCTCAGATAAAATAACTATTGTGGGTGATTTTAACATCCATGTAGATGCTAAAAATGACAGCCTCAACATGGCATTTAATCTGTTATTAGACTCAATTGGCTTCTGTCAAAATGTAAAAGAACCCACCCACGACTTTAATCACACTCTAGATCTTGTTTTAACATATGGCATAGAAACTGAACATTTAACAGTGTTTCCTGAAAACCCTCTGCTGTCTGATCATTTCCTGATAACATTTACATTTACAATAATTGATTACACAGCAGTGGAGAGTAGACTTTATCACAGTAGATGTCTTTCTGAAAGTGCTGTAACTAAGTTTAAGAATATAATCCATCCACTGTTATCATCTTCAATGCCCTGTACCAACATAGAGCAGAGCAGCTATCTGAATGCTACTCCAACAGAGGTTGATTATCTTGTTAATAATTTTACCTTCTCACTACGTACGACTCTGGATACTGTAGCTCCTGTGAAAACTAAGGTCTCAAATCAGAAGTACCTGACTCCGTGGTATAATTCTCAAACACGTAGCCTAAAGCAGATGACTCGTAAGCTGGAGAGGAAATGGCGTGTCACAAATTTAGAGCATCATCATTTAGCCTGGAGAAATAGTTTGCTGCTTTATAAGAAAGCCCTCCGCAAAGCCAGAACATCTTACTATTCGTCACTGATTGAAGAAAATAAGAACAACCCCAGGTTTCTCTTCAGCACTGTAGCCAGGCTGACAAAAAGTCAGAGCTCTACTGAGCCAACAATCCCTTTAACGTTAACTAGTAATGACTTCATGAACTTCTTCACAAATAAAATTTTTATCATTAGAGAAAAAATTACCAATAATCATCCCACAGATGTAATATTATCTACAGCTACTTTTAATACCATCGATGTTAAGTTAGACTCTTTTTCTCCAATTGATCTTTCTGAGTTAACTTCAATAATTAATTCCTCCAAACCATCAACGTGTCTTTTAGACCCCATTCCTACAAAACTGCTCAAAGAAGTCCTGCCATTAATTAATTCTTCGATCTTAAATATGATCAACCTATCTCTAATAATCGGCTATGTACCACAGGCCTTCAAGCTGGCTGTAGTTAAACCTTTACTCAAAAAGCCATCTCTAGACCCAGCTGTCTTAGCTAATTATAGGCCAATCTCCAACCTTCCTTTCATATCAAAAATCCTTGAAAGAGTAGTTGTCAAACAGCTAACAGATCATCTGCAGAGGAATGGCTTATTTGAAGAGTTTCAGTCAGGTTTCAGAGCTCATCACAGCACAGAAACCGCTTTAGTGAACGTTACAAATGATCTTCTTATGGCCTCTGATAGTGGACTCATCTCTGCGCTTGTCCTGCTAGACCTCAGTGCTGCGTTCGATACTGTTGACCATAATATCCTATTAGAGCGATTAGAACATGCTTTAGGTATTACAGGTACTGTACTGCAGTGGTTTGTATCATATCTATCTAATAGACTCCAATTTGTTCAAGTAAATGGAGAGTCCTCTTCACACACTAAGGTCAATTATGGTGTTCGACAGGGTTCAGTGCTAGGACCAATTCTATTTACATTATACATGCTTCCCTTAGGCAGCATCATTAGAAGACATAGCATAAATTTTCACTGCTATGCAGATGACACGCAGCTCTATCTATCCATGAAGCCAGGTAACACACACCAATTAGTTAAACTGCAGGAATGTCTTAAAGACATAAAGACCTGGATGTCCGCTAACTTTCTGCTTCTTAATTCAGATAAAACTGAGGTTATTGTACTCGGCCCTGAAAATCTTAGAAATATGGTATCTAAGCAGATTCTTACTCTGGATGGCATTACCTTGGCCTCCAGTAATGCTGTGAGGAACCTTGGAGTCATTTTTGAGCAGGACATGTCCTTCAATGCACATATTAAACAAATATGTAAGACTGCTTTCTTCCATTTGCGCAACATCTCTAAAATTAGAAATATCCTGTCTCAGAGTGATGCTGAAAAACTAGTTCATGCATTTATTACTTCCAGGCTGGACTACTGTAATTCTTTATTATCAGGATGTCCTAAAAACTCGCTGAGAAGCCTTCAGCTGATCCAAAATGCTGCAGCAAGGGTACTGACAGGGACTAGAAAGAGAGAGCATATTTCTCCTGTTTTGGCTTCCCTTCATTGGCTTCCTGTTAAATCCAGAATTGAATTCAAAATTCTGCTCCTCACATACAAGGTCTTAAATAATCAGGCCCCATCTTATCTTAATGACCTTGTAGTGCCATATCACCCTATTAGAGCACTTCGCTCTCGCTCTGCAGGCCTACTTGCTGTTCCTAGAGTATTTCAAAGTAGAATGGGAGGGAGAGCCTTCAGTTTTCAGGCCCCTCTTCTGTGGAACCAGCTTCCAGTTTGGATTCGGGAGACAGACACTATCTCTACTTTCAAGATTAGGCTTAAAACTTTCCGTTTTGCTAAAGCATATATTTAGGGCTGGACCAGGTGACCCTGAATCCTCCCTTAGTTATGCTGCAATAGACGTAGGCTGCCGGGGATTCCCATGATGCATTGAGTTTTTCCTTTCCAGTCACCTTTCTCACTCACTATGTGTTAACAGACCTCTCTGCATCGAATCATATCTGTTATTGATTTCTGTCTCTCTTCCACAGCATGTCTTTATCCTGTTTTCTTTCTCTCACCCCAACTGGTCGCAGCAGATGGCCCCGCCCCTCCCTGAGCCTGGTTCTGCCGGAGGTTTCTTCCTGTTAAAAGGGAGTTTTTCCTTCCCACTGTCGCCAAAGTGCTTGCTCATAGGGGGTCATAGTTATAGTTAAAGTATAGTTAAAGTTATAATCTGATATCTACTCAGCCAATCAGGTGTTTACATCATATTCACTGATCTTCAGCCCCACCTTATTATCATCCCCTCTCTCTCTCTTTTACATCTGAATTATCTTCACTTCACATTTCAGTCAGTTCAGATTTCATTAGCACGTTCACTTTAACATAATCCCATTTTAATCCAAACACCTTTCTCTTTAAACTCTGTTTGTCAGTCACAGTATATCAGGTACAATCCTCTTTTTCACTGAGTCACACACATTCAGAGGTCAGAGTGTCCTGTGTGTGCTCTCATTCACTCACACTCATATGGCTGAAGTCTGTTTGTACAGAGGCTAACCTCAAGAAATCACATGATAGGGTGGGGCTAGGTTTCACAATGAGCTCTCCGCAACCTTGGCTGATTGTGACCTACACCCATTTTCACACCTTGGCTTGTGTGATTAGGTAGAGGATCAACAGGGGGGTTCATGACCCATTTGGCGGACTCTCCCACAGGGCTTAAATCTGGGACTCTCTACCAGTTGACCCTAGAAATAAAGAAGCTTCTTGGATGAGAGGTGAAACGTCTTCAAGAAACTTAAAGAAGTCCAGATGCCTTTTTTTCGAAGCTCTTTAGATGACTGCGAACCTTCACAGACACCTCATCAGTCTCACTCTCAGAGCTACCAGCCCTTTGCTAAAATCACAAAGCTCTTGATTGAAATCAATGATATCAAAGCTGGAATTAAATGAGTCCTACTCTTCTGCTGATTCAGCATCACATTCATCTTTGCTCCTTGCACTGCATCCCCACCATGGACTTCATTCCTTTCCAAGCCAGCCTTGAGTGTCCTTTATTCAGCTCATCCTCTGCTTTACTTTAGACCTGATTTTAGCTGCTTTATCTCTCTTTCGACAAGTTTCTGTGCCTCGATCTTTTTCTTCTCTCCCTCATAACAAGACAGTTTCTTCTGACTGAGAAGATGTTTGAGTTATTTACTAATCCAGGGCTGATTTTTGGGGAAAATAGTTCCTGTTTTCAAAGTAATCCCCATTTTTCCCAGAAAGAAATGTAGGTAGAAATAAATGATCTAAGTGAGAACATGAGCCTTTAAAAAGGCTCTTCTGAAGCTGCTGCCAGTGGTCAAACCCTCCAACAAAGCTCTGTAAGTAAATATGTGATCATAGCTTTAGTTTTTAAATGTTTATTCTAGTTAACACAAATCAGGTGGAACAACTCAAATAAAATATCAAAACTATTAAGTGGTCATCGGTACTCTGTTTGTTCAATACTGAATACATTGGAGCACAAATTGTCCACATTTCTGAAATATTTCTGGCTGTAACTGTTACCAAAGTGCAATTTAGACCTGGCCTGTGGTTGTTATCTAAGTGATAATCATTGATTCTACTAAAACAAATACAAAATAAAGAAATTTGACTCATTTTGTTGATATCAAAAGCACACTGAACAATTCAGTGTTGTTTTACTGCTGTTCTCTCTTCACTTCTTCTCCTCTGATTCTCTCCACATGTTGCTCTGCATAAGTGCTCAGTTTCCTGACAAAAACAAGATTAAATATTGCTAAAAATAATAGTATCTCATTACACTTCAACATAAGTGTTTTATTTTAATGGTTTATCTGTTATTTTTCAGACTGAGTCACTGTGACCTGTCAGAGAGAAGCTGTGAAGCTCTGTCCTCAGGTCTCAGGTCTCAGACCTCTAATCTGAGACAGCTGGACCTGAGTAACATTAACCTGAAGGATTCAGGCGTGAAGCTTCTGTCTGAAGGACTGAAGAGTCCACACTGTACACTGGAAACTCTCAGGTGAGATCAAGCATTTTTCTTTCATCAACTGACAGAATTAGCAAATTAATAATAAGGCAGTCCTCTGATAAGAGGAGAAGTGGAGGTGTTTTGAAGTGCAACATACTCTTATGTTGAAAATTTCTAAAACAGGAAGTAGTTCCTGGGAACTGCTTCCTTTGTTATTGTGTAAGTAGAAACCTGATGGTAAAACAGTGATGAGTTTGCAGAGGTGAATCCACAGCACACAACACAACAATGCTGTTGCCTGCTGAAAGCAGACTTCTCACAGATTCTGAGACTGCAGGTTTCATCACTGTCCAACCAAAATTCACTGAACCAGCAGTAAATGAACGTCCAAAACTAGGCTTCATGTTTAAAAAAACAGATGATCAGGGGGATTTGTGTTTACATCTTTTTTGTGTAATCTATTCACCTGCTGTTTTAGCTGTTTGGTGGTTGTTGAGATGGTTTTGTGAACTTTTAGCTGAGATTCTGACATTTCTGTAGATACCACACGTCTAATTACTTTGTATAGCATGAATGGCCATAACGAGGTTTTTAACAGTAAGAAAAGTTGTAAAACTTAAGAAAACATAGTTAAAAGTCCAAAATCTTCTACGTCTGGTTGCTTGTGGTAAGGAGCAG
Organism: Oreochromis niloticus; assembly: GCF_001858045.2. Taxonomy (NCBI): domain Eukaryota; kingdom Metazoa; phylum Chordata; class Actinopteri; order Cichliformes; family Cichlidae; genus Oreochromis; species Oreochromis niloticus. Next base: position 694,442 of record NW_020327445.1, on the reverse strand, counting down.
ATCAAACCACTTAAGAATTATACGTTATAATTATAAATGGCTTCAACAGCACATTCAGGTCTGTGGGACTCATTCAGACACTGAGCTGTGGCTCTGTGCTATATGCACATATTTCTGCATCTCTGCCATTCAGACACACTTTATATATAGTTTATTTTATGTAGTATTCAGTACTGAACTGTACATTTAGTCTTTTTAAAGGCAGCAATTTTTATTCAGTGTTTTCATAAAAGCCTTATTTTTATCCATTTACTGCTATTAGGAAGAACACACGTGAGGTTTAAGACCTGGACGAGTTTGAAACCAATTTGTCCTCCACAATGGAAAATGGGTGGAAATAAAAATGGGTATCACTTTAGCCAGCTCCTAATTTTATCAGTTCTACTCTCAGCGTCTCCTGTATATCTCCTATATAAATTTTGCACTCAGCTTTGTGGTCTCCAATATCACTGAAATGCAGCCAGAAGCTGCTCATTTTGTGTTTTCACTCTTTCCTGACATGCTTGCATTTCAGTACAGCTCCCAGTTTCTCTGTGTACCTGGTCTATACCACTACACTTGCTGTCTGTGGGACATTTCCGTCTTCTTTCACATAATGGTATGATCCCAGTCTGTCTCTTAAAGTGTTGGTCACATGGTTTGCTCATCATGGTGGCTGTGGCTCAGGTGGTAGAGCAGATCAGCTATTAATCGGAAGGTTGGTGGTTCGATCCTTGGCTTCCCCAGTCTGCATGCCAAATATCCTTGTATTTGGTATGAATGTGTATGAATGTAGTTTACGTTGCACTTGAGTTTAGAAGTGCTTGTATGAGTGGGTGTGAATGGGTGAATGAGGCAGTTGTATAGAGCGCTTTGAGTACTCCGGGAGAGTAGAAAAGCGCTATATAAGAATCAGTCCATTTACCATCATAATAAAATCTCAGCCGTGCTCACACTGATTATCAGCAAGCCTGAAAATTCATCAATATTTGACATATGAAATTATCTTAAGCGCTGGATTTGGCCCACTGGCCATATGTTTGACACCCCTGGTTTACACAGTTTGGTATTCAATGTACAAGTGAGTTAACTCTCAGCTAACTAGCAGACAAGCTAACTGCTGGGACTGCATCTTTCTAACAAGAGCGTCAGAATGGTTTCCTTTGTGGATGATGATGTATTCTCACAATGATCCTTCATGGTGATGCTGCCATCCACCCACTGCTCCTGGATTCTTCATCATCATCTCCATCAGCCCTCACAATACTCCACCTTCATCAGCTTCATATTCAGGAGCCTGGATGGACAGTAATTCTTTCCATGGGTTATGGTGGGACATTGAGAGCTGAAGTCAAACAGCAGTGAGAAATGAAAGACTGTTTCTATTTAGTTTTGTGATGTGCAGCTTTGTTCAGAGCATTAAGGCCCAGCAAAGATTACTGAGGTCATGGAGTCACTGATGAAACCTGTGTGCTTATAGAAACTGAAACCAGATGAACCAGAATAGAAGGACATTAAAATGAAGTGTCAGCTACACAAAGGCAAAGGTATTCAGTTGTTGGTGTGAGTTATTTAAATGGAGGATGGAGTCAGACTTTAAGCTGCTGGACTCAGTCACTATATCCTGTTCTCCTCATAGAAGCTGGATACACAGACTCACCTGTGACACAGTGACACACAGTGTGGGCTACACACACATTAGAAAGTGGATCAGTCACACTTCTACAATCATTTGTTGTGCTGGGAAACCATGAACACTTTGAATCACCATTAATGGCATTGTTACAGCAACATTCAATCATGAGTTCAAAAGTAGTGTATTGTGTCCTTATCTTAATAGTACTGCAGTATGAGAAGTGCAACATTCAGTGTGCAGAAACAAATCAGGTGCTTTCCAACAGCAGTGTTCGCTTTAACACAGTAGCAGTTCAAATATTTCTGTCAGTTTGAGCTGAAACATGAATCTAATCAAATATCAAATCAAAGTTCTTTGCCTCTGCCAGGACGTCAACATTTGATCTAGTTTTTTGATCAACAGCAAGTGAACATTTATAAATGTGTGTTTTCAGAACAGGAACCAGCAGAACTATTTTTCTGTTATCAGGGAGCAGCACAAACGCTCATCAGCTCATTTACTGTTGTTAAATCCTCCCAGTTCTTTCGATCTTTGGGTTGAAGGAAGGACAATACTCGGTGTATAAATGCTCAATGAACAATCAACATTTTATGAGCATAAAGCATCCGGATGGGAGATGAGCGCGGGAGGGTGTCTGCCTGATCTCGAAGTGTCTGAGCGTTCCTCACATTCTTATAGCTTCAGCCCCCCCCCTCCACGTAGTCATAAAACCTAAACATCCACATTCTTTCTATCTCTCAGTGAGCCTAAGTTATGACCTTGCCTTCCTGTGCAGTATGTTCTGTTCTTTTCTAATCAGACAAATAAGGTGATGACTCTGAAAACAGTATTTCTTATACCTCAGCAGTATAATGCATCCTAAAACAATATCATTCATTCACAATAAATCAGCAGTCTAATGTAATACAAATCAGTTTAATAAATGTAATAGTTGTCACCTTCTTCTAAGTCAGGAGAATAATGCAAACTAAAACTACATAATAATTTCACAATCTTTAATTAGGGGTCTAACGTGGCATAAAACGATATAATAATCTCACAATTCCCCCTTTGATCTCTTTTTAAAGAGATCACTTACATCTTGCAATCCAACATTACGAGGTCAATCTCTTCTTACCCCTAAGGCCCTCTGTCCCCCTTTAACGGGTGGACCATATGTGGGATGACCTCTGTGTTTGCGCAGTTCAGATGCAAGAAAAACTATGATTACAACAACAACAAAAACAGTAGTTACAGATGACACTCCCGTCACTCTCCAGTTCTCCCACAGCTTTATTTTGGTGCTACCTTGTACCTTTCAAATGTACTCAGACTAGAACCTCTGTCTAAGGAGCTTTTAACCTTTATTTTATTTCTTCAGCTAAAAGTGTCTTCCAGTCAGGTGATTCTCTGCTTCTTTCTTCGACCTCAGGGGTTAGACCACCCTTCAGTCGTTGCACAGATCAGGGGATTATTCTGCCCCGATTTCAAACAAAGATCTGTATATTCTGGGGTCACAGCCTGTCCCCCTTTTTACCAAGAACCTCTTGAACCTTGTTGGTCTGGTGTTCCTGGATTTCCGCCAACCCCTTCATGGTTATTGCTGTGTTTATGGGATCCATCCTCTCCAGGTCACTAGTCAAGCCCAAACGCCATGACACTTCACCCCAGCTGCTGTCTTGACAGTCTCTGTGTCTGTCTCTGCTGTGAAGGACCCTCATATCTCCGTGACCTCATCTGGTGTCTGTTCCTTTCTCTGTAAGAGACAGAAAACCAAAGTTGGTTTAGAATATCATGTGCAGGACTCTCTGACACAGAGACTTATTCTAATCATAATCTATGTGTGTAAGCATGTTTTGCATTTAGCCCTCTGCACTCAGAGTCAATACTTACAATATATCAATCCGGACCGTCACGCCGAACGAAGCTTATGACCTTCACAAGACTGAGTGCCAAGTCATTATGAGCACATTTGCAATGTGTGTATGAAAATGATTATAACCGCTTAGTTTAGTAAAAGAAATCAAAAACAAATCATTTTTAATTCTAGCATTTTCCCCCCTTTTAACAAAAACCATGTGTTTCATTCAGCCTGCTGTATCACGGTTTCCTCTCCAGTGTGGTACTCAGCTTCTCATGAACACAGGCATTTTGTCTTCTAATGGCTATTCAGTTTATTTAAATCATTAATGCTTAAACATGAAACTAATGATTTATGCTTCTCACTGGTTCTCTAAAATAGTCTGGGAACTTTTGGATCATTATAAGCTTAAGTTTTACCATCCCTAAATTATTAAACACACAACCAAAGTCATAAAAATGTTCATAAAACCATTGTTTGATGTTAAAACTCAACTTCCTCCTTTTTGACACACTCCCGTGTGTCAAGATTAGTGACATCATTAGTCTGGACTGTCAAAGGTGACTTTAACGCTAACCTTTCCGACAGTCCTGTTTATTGTGTTACCTGGTCTGCACACTAGAATAAACATAATTAACTTGGTCAACATTTTATTGCGTGTTATTTCACAATCTTATAGATTCAAACCTCTATCCTTATGTGGTTTGCCAAATTATGTTTAACCAGAACTCCTTTCTTTCTCTAAGTTTTGGAGAAATTTTATGTTTGGTGTCAAATTTGAAGAATTTGACCATACATGAAATTTATGGTGTTATCACCCCCATCGGGGCTTACCTTTCCCACTTTTGGTGATATTCCTCCCTCGAATATTCCCAATTACCGTCCTTTGGTGGCGAAAAACTGTTGGTGTGGTCAAGTGGGTGCTGTAAAAACAAAAGCTCAGGACAGAACAGTTATCATTCATGTACATAATACAAAATTTGCATATACTTGATTTCATATTGATCCTCTGAGTGTAATGGTACATTTTAATTTGAATTTATCAAAACTAAACACAATAGTTTTCTCTTTCTTTAGCTTGCTCTTGCTCTTTTGCAGTACCACATCCTATCACATGTCCCTGTCATTTCTATTCTGATTTTTAAATTATTGACTATTTCGGGGAAGAACCTAAATCACGTGGACCAGTGTTTGTTATTACATATCTCTATTTTGAATGTGACAAGTCTTCCATTCCCCTGTTATTCATAGATATTGTTAAAGTTTTGGCTGTTTTCCTCTATAAAAGTTAATTGGCTTTTACAGTGGCCTGCTATTTATTATTAATAACATATTCCAGTCATGAGTAAAATCAAATGTTTTCTCCATTGTATCATTTGACATTCCCCAACAATATAATGTGATACATTAATCGAAACACAGCTAATAAAACACAATTTTCTTAAAGCAAACATCAGTAACTCAAAATTAGCAACCAAAGGGTTCAGTCTACAGTTCCACACTTTCATGTGACACTACAGTCTCCCCCTCTGCTCTCTCTTATTCTCCTGCTCCTGCAAAAACAAAGCAAAACAAAACATCCCTTTTCTTACCACCTGAGTGAATTGTTTATGGTCATTCACTAATCCTAAGGTCGGTGCAGTTTTTGTCTCAGTATCAAGTCAGTCAAAACTTTTAGTCGTCAGTCCATCACAGTCCAGTCACACGCATTCATTCACACACATACATACCAGATGTTGCTGATAATGGAGTCTCACACGCGACCTATTCGAGTATCCATCACCAGCAAGATGACGTCATCGTTTTAAAAGTGAAAACAGTTCCTTGTTCTTTAGACTGGATTGACTCGCTACAATCCTTATAGGCTCAGGACTTCTCATGTGATCAATGTCCCATATAAGTGAATTTCTCCCAAGCCAATTATAATCATGGAGAAACACACTTTGCAACTGTTTTCAGTAAAAATATTTCATAGCGCTCTAAAGTTCAATCTCTCAGGCCTGGTTTAAAGAGCTGATTGTTAAATCAGGAACTCACAAAATATCATCATCGGTGGATCACACCTCTCAGATGTTCTTATCTCAGTGCACTGTAACAAAAGCAAAAGCAAACATAACCAATAAAATACTAATATAATAACACATACTAGGCCCCGTTGCAAACATGTCCAAGCATAAAACCGTCTCTCTCTATCTTAGAGAAAGAAAACACCTCAAACCTCACTGATAAAATCAACCTAGCGCTAAGCAAAACCCAAAAATCAACCAGAAATTCACAGGAAAGGTTTTGATTCCTCCCGGGACAATATTGTGTGGGAATGAGAACCTCAGGTGCCGTAGCACCTTTTGTTCCTCCTTGAATTAAATCTCAATCACAGAAAATGCAGCGCTCCGAAATAAAACTCACACCATTAGTTCATCATTTTCACTCTTTACCTCCTTATCAGGCTGTGTGAAGCACAGCAAACAATTCGGTCAAGGCCTTGAGCAGCCGTACAAAGACACCACCCACAGACGTTGTTTTCATTACCAGACAATTTTACATTTTATTTATTATTATTTATTTATTATTTATTTATTTTTTGTGGTCAAAGCCTCCAACAAAGCTCTGTGAGTAAATCTGTGATCATGTTTATTTTTAAAATGTTGATTAAAAGTGGTCATAGATTTCTTCCATGTCAGATCCATGTCCTAAAACCATCAGCCTACGTAGTTGTATAGTATAAAAGAAAAGCTTTTGACCACAATAGTGTAACTTGAATGAACTTTTGATACAGCCTTTAAACACTTAAGGAGCTTAAAATGTTTTGATCTATGAACCCACATTAAAGACTCTAGTTAAACTCTAAAAACAGAACATTAAAATCTGTATAACTGCAAATGTATGTGCATTAATGTGACCATGCGTGGAGATCTGAGGTTGGTTGGTAGGATGACTCCTGTGCAGAATCACATGTGTTTGGATTTTTGGTAATTTGGTTCTTTTGTCGTTTTTCTCGGTATGTAGCCGTGGGCTGGTTCACCTGAATCAGGGGTGTCCAGGCTGCTGGGTTTGGTTTGTTGATTGTTATTTATTGGTATATATTATTTCTGTTCTATAATTTATTAAAATATCAATATTTTAGTATTTTGGGGTATTTTTTTGTTTATTATTAACAGGAACACAGTTGAAAGTAACTGCATTGTTGGGATTGTCTAAATGATTAGTAGGAACTACTTCTTCCACCTGTCACAGTAATATGTGAAATACAGCTGTAAAAATGCTTCACAGCTGACGTGTGCTCGCTCACTCAGGTGATGATCATAAGCGAGTCATGTGTGAGGATATTTCAGCTGCACAAACTGCCAAGATGCTAGTTGTGAGAAATGTGGCAGGGGTGACAACCTCATCCAACACAAATAAAAGTAAATCTTAACACAGAGTAGTGCTGCAGGCAGGTACTATCCCTGTATAGAGGGAGGAAATATGGAGCTGGCAGTGTTGTATAGCACGGTTGCTAAACTTTGTAAAGTGACTAAAATCCAGGCTCTGGGTTTTTCTGTCTATGTTTAAATGATGGGAATTCACTGCATCTTTAAAACTACAAATCCCATTTGTTCAAATTGTAGAGCATTTAAAGTTGACTATAGACTAGCTATTTTAAAAATATACAGTGTACTGCGAGTAAAACAGCAGCTGCTGGCTTTAAACAACAAAAATACAATTCAAAATGTTTAATATAGGAAAGAGAGAGAAAATAACACCATCCATCCATCCATTTTCTTCCGCTTATCCAGGGCTGGGTCGTGGGGGCAGCAGCCCAAGCAGAGAAGCCCAGACCTGCCTCTCCCCAGCCACCTCCTCCAGCTTGTCCGGGGAAACACCAAGGCATTCCCAGGCCAGCTGAAAGATATAATCTCTCCAGCGTGTCCTGGGTCTGCCCCGGGGGACCCTTCTCCCAACGGGACATGCCCAGAACACCTTGTCCAGGAGGCATCCTTGTCAGATGCCCAAACCACCTCAACTGACTCCTTTCAATGGCCTTTCCGGATGGCTGAACTCCTCTCCCTATCTCTAAGGAGGAAGCCCATTTCCGACGCTTGTATCCATGATCTCGTTCTTTCGGTCACTACCCACAGCTCGCGACCATAGGTGAGGGTAGGGATGTAGATCGATGGGTAAATTGAGAGCTTCACTTTTACGCTCAGCTCTCTCTTCACCACGACGGATGGGTACATGGTCCGCATCACTGTAGCAGCAGCACCAATCCACCTATTGTTCTCCCGCCTCCTCCTCCCATCGCTCGTGAACAAGACCCCGAGATACTTAAACTCCTCCACTTGGGGCAGGAATTTGTCCCTGACCCAGAGTGGGCACTCCACCCTAAGGACCATGGCCTCAGGTTTGGAGGTGCTGATCCTCATTCCCGCTGCATCACACTTGGCTGCAAACCGTTCCATCACCCGATGAAGCCAACCGAAGCACATCATCCGCGAAAAGCAGAGATGAGATTCTGAGACCCCCCAGGTGAAAGCCTTCCGCCGCTTGGCTACGCCTAGAAATTCTGTCCATAAAAATTATGAACGGAATCAGTGACAAAGGGGAGCCCTGGCAGAGCCCATCACACACCGGACTTATTACTATCCAACTTGTTGCCGGCTATGCCAACCAAGCTCTTGCAATGGTTGCAAAAGGACCGAATGGCCCGTAGCAATGGCCATAAAATGTTTCTCAGTTTTATTATTTTCAGTCACATCTGTTTTTGATTATTAATTGAATATTTTAAAATTCAGCTTTTTTATGTCATACAAATCATCATATTTTCTTATGATGTCTTGTATTGATTCTGAAGGAATAGTTTTCATCAGTATCGCAGATACCAGCCTGATTTTTACTTTGTATTGGATCAGAAAGGAAATCAGTGGCATCACACATCACTTACAGCAACTTCAGTACCACTTCATTTTAATAAACTGGGGGAAGGTGCACCAAGATTCAGTATGAGATAAATAATTATTTTTAACTGTAAGGTTGGAGAAATCTGTTGTTGGAAATTGGAAGACCAGGTCATCTTAAAAATCACTGCATTGTAGTTTTATTCAGGCCCCTTCAATCTGTGATCGCTGTTGCTTTGCATTATAAATGCTCCTATTACAAAAGTCACAAATATGTGTATATGTGTGTGTTATTGGGTAATAAACCAAAAGAACAGAATCTACCAACATCTCACTGATTTCTGCTTAAAAACAACAAAAAAGCAATAAAGCTCTGATTTGTTTTGTTGATCTTGTCTCCCTTCCCGCTTGATTTCAGACTGAGTGGCTGTAACCTGTCAGACAGAAGCTGTGAAGCTCTGTCCTCAGTCCTGAGCTCCCAATCCTCCCGTCTGACAGAGCTGGGTCTGAGTAACAACAACCTGCAGGATTCAGGAGTGAAGCTTCTGTCTGCTGGGATGAAGAGTCAATACTGCCAACTGGAAACGTTGAGGTCAGATCAAGCGATATCGATTTTTTTTTTTCATCAATTAACGTCATTTAATCAATTTCATTTGGAAAAAATTAACATTGAGCCAGTGTGGATGTTTTTTATTTTTTTTAATGAATCCATCCAAGTCACAGTAAGCTGCCACATTTGTCTTTTGTAACATAAAGCAATAAGGATTCCAGCATGTCCTGAAACAATGTTGAAATTTTGTAAATGTAGTAGCTCCTCATGGCACCATGAATATACTTTAACACAAGTGTTTCATGTCTTCTTGTCATCATTTTTTCAGACTGAGTGGTTGTAACCTGTCAGACAGAAGCTGTGAAACGCTGTCCTCAGTGCTGAGTTCCCAGTCCTCTAGTCTGAGAGAGTTGGACCTGGGTAACAACAACCTGCAGGATTCAGGACTGAAGCTTCTGTTTTCTGCAGTGGAAAGTCCAATGTGTACAATTCTCAGGTCAGGATTCAGTCTTTTCTGATGATGATTTAAAACCTGAGTCAGGTCGATAAATGGCTTACTCATTTACAACAGACATGATTTGTCAACTCACCTTATATCTAACCCAAAGGTCCTGTGTTTTACTACTTTGATTGTGTAGTAAAACACAGGACCAAACAGCAAATATGAGCACTGAATGTGTCTGAGACAACACAGATACAGACCTGAATGAGACACGAACTTTGTCTCTGAGAGATAACTTTTATTATTAAATACACTTTCATTTCTCATCTGTGTAGAGAATGTAGAGTTTGACATGCTAATATTGCAAAATGCAAAATCACACTGAGTCACAAAGAAATTATTTTGGAGTATTTATGGTTCAGCTGATGAAATTGTTCAAACAAACCAGTAATTTACACAGAAACAGCACAAGTGAAACTTTTTCGGGGGACTTACCACTAAGCTGGTCCTGGTACACCTGTAGACCTCAGCTTCTATGGACCGTGTGCTTAAGTTCTGTGCTGCTCTGATCTATTGCCCGTGCTGTCTTTCAGTTCAGCTTTGTCGAGCCTCTGGTAGGATTTTTGAATGTCAGACACCTTTTTTTACCTGACCTGTGTAAAACCAAAACAGTAAAGACATTAAGCTGAAGTAAGATGTACAATTTGAAAAATGGGGCACAAAGAATGTTGCTTTCTGGAAAGTGCATCTAAGAAGACCCAATGGAGAAAGTGAAGAGAAAAATCAAAGATTAAGAAGAAGAAAATGGCAGAGGCAGTTTCTTTTGGACTGCCTGCAGATGGAGCAAGACTCTAGAAGCAGGGATGATTGGAGAAAATGTAAAGAGGCCATATGATAAACCAGGAGATGAATACTCTGGTATTCTGGGGATAGTGGGAGTGAGCGGGAGAGATGCCAGTAAATGATTTCAAGGATAAATTTCAGAGAATCAGAGCTAAGAAACCAAAGCAAGTGGGGAACTACAAACATATGCACAGACCCATAATTAGGCCAAAGACACATTAAAGGAATGATTACAGGTTTAGAAACAGGGATGGATATGAAGGAGCTCAGCATGAATTTGCATTGAGGAAAAAATAGCAACAAGCATCAGAGGTGAGGAAACAATTAGGAAAACTAAAAGGATGTACTGGCAGGAATACTGCAGTACTTTAGGAAGAACTGCAAAGATTCAGAATGTGTGGAGTACAGTTAAGAACATGAATGCAGACAGGAAACAACAGCAGTTGTCGTAAAGTAAATTCAAACTCCTTCATTAAATGCAGCTGGTTGAGTTGGAAACAATGGAGAATGATTCTGTTAAGTTGTTTATTCTCTATAGAAATGGATCAGAAGGAGCACATGCAGAGCTGGACGTGGGCTGTATATACATGCGTGTGTCTGTGTTGTCTGTGAGCAGAGAAAACAAAGCGCTTGTGATTCTCCCACAATGAGGGAAATATAAATGTAGTTTACCTATTAAACAGTTGAAATAATAATGATACCGTTAGCTTCAACAACAACTCCTCTCGACACAGATTAACAGGGCGTGCAATAAACTAATAACCACAAAGGTCCTGACAGTTAATAAACCTGTTATTACTTACAGTGGCTTCATAAACGCACTGATGGAAATGTCCAGTGTATCATAAGCCAACCAGCCTGTTACTGCAATGAACTTCTTCACCATAAAGTGTCACCATCAGGCTTCAACAGCAGTTTCCAGTATTAATAGTATTAATGAGCTACAGGTAGTATGGATGGGAAAACGTAGAGATGCTGAGCAAACAATCTGATCAAATCCACAGTGGGAATAATTGAAGTGATGAAGGCAGATGTGAGAGAACAAAATGAATCATATTGAAATGTTAAATCAGGAAAATCCTGGAGAAGAGGATAGTTCTAATGTTCAGTTTGTAATGTTTGAGTTCAAAGCAGCTCTTAAATGCATAAAAATGACTTCACCTGGGAAGGATCAGGTGTGTTACATCATGATGAAGCAGTTAAGAGGATGCTCTGCTGCTCTTCTATAATAGAATATATCAGGAAGCTGGAAAGAACTGTGAAACCAGGGAAAGACCCCACTATGACCACAGGTTATAGGCCTACATCTCTAACATCTCATCCAGGGAAAGTCATGGAAAGAATGACAGTGGACAGACTGATGTATGTGACTGAAAGAAGGCAGCTGTTTGCACCTTCTCAGCAGGGGGAGGAACACCATGGACCCAGCAGTCTGTTAGAGTCAGAGATGAGGAAAGCTCAGTGCATTAGGAGATGAGGTGTGGTTTGTATCAGCCAACTGAAATGATGGAAATGAAAGAGCTGTTCCTGGTTAATATTCTGTGTTTGCTAACAGTATTACAGACCCAGGCCTAATCTGTCATCTGTTAACACGTCCAAAATCTACTCATTTATTGGAGGATAATCCACTAACATGTTTTAATGTACACGTTCATGTTCTGTGTGCTGATAACATCCAGTCTGTTCTGTGTGGAAATAAAATAACTCAATGAAACCAGACGAGGTCATTTCTGGAGATGTTGTGGTGGGATTGTTGCTTCTGCTGGACTCGGTCTGTGGCTCGCTGCTGCTGATACAAAGTTGGAGGTAAACAGGTCGGCTAAAAAAGCTGAAGGGAGATGGCTCATAAACAAGTGACTCGCCACTTTATTAGGTCACAGGTGTACCGTACCTGAGACAGTGGCCACTGTGTACCTAAAAAAGTGTCAGCCATGGTAAATGTGTTTCCAAGAGGAGAAAACCAGCTGGCAGCAAAGGCAGGGAGGTGTCCTTTCACCTAAACAGGAGGGGAATATAAAGATAATGAAGGTCACAGTTTGAATCAGTCATGTTTCATTCAATACAGTGATGTACTGATCTAGGATCAGTCCAATCATCAGCAGATTGATCCACGGATAGATTGAAGTGTATCTGTGAAAATGTTGGACTGTTCCTTTATCAGTGTGTAACAGTGTGTGTGTGAGAGCCATGTAATGTCCATGTGTGCATGCTGACTGTGCTGCTCTGACCCCTCCTCCTTTCAGGGTGGAGCCTGCTGGAGTCCGATGGTTGAGACCAGGTCTGAGGAAGTGTAAGTGTGTTTTTAATGGGATTCATGAAAACAAAGCAGCACACATTCAACCATCTTCATCATGTCAGGAGTCATCATCAAAGTGTCAATCAATGAACAGATGATGGATCAGTAACTGCAGCTGGATTGTGTTTGTTCTCTCCATCAGATTCCTGTCAACTCACAATTGACACAAACACAGTGAACACAAAGCTCCAACTGTCTGACAACAACAGGAAGGTGACACATGTGAAGGAGGTTCAGTCATATCCTGATCATCCAGACAGATTTGATGGATTTTATCCTCAACTGCTGTGTAGAAATGGTCTGACTGGTCGCTGTTACTGGGAGGTCGAGTGGAGAGGAAGAGTTTATATATCAGTGAGTTACAGAAGCATCAGAAGGAAAGGAGAAAGTAATGACTGTGTGTTTGGATACAATGATCAGTCCTGGAGTCTGTTCTGTACTGATGATGGCCCCCGTCGTGTCTCTCACAATAACAGACAAACATCCATCTCCTCCTCCTCCTCCTCCTCCTCCTCTGTCTCTAACAGAGTAGCAGTGTATGTGGACTGTCCTGCTGGCACTCTGTCCTTCTACAGAGTCTCCTCTGACACTCTGATCCACCTCCATACCTTCAACACCACATTCACTCAAACTCTTTATCCCGGGTTTATGTTCTATTCTCGTGATTCCTCAGTGACTCTGTGCTGAGTTGAGTGTAAAGAGTGTCTCCTCTTAGAGAAACACTCTGACCGTTGAACAGATAGTTCAGTCTGTACATGTCTGTCTCTTTCACTCACAAACACGTTTTCACATTCATGGATTCAATCAGTTGATGTTTGAAACTCTTCTAAATGATTCCTTGTAAACTTCTTCCTCTTCAGTCCTTTAAAGATGGAAGCTCCCATTATTCCAGGATCCACATGTTGTTCTCTGTCTTTTCCCACACAAAGCTTCACAATGAGCTTTGTGTGTTGTGTTATGTTGTGTTTCTCTGTAGCTCAGTTCACAGCTTTCTTAATGGGATGTTTCCAAACTGTCCACATGCTCTTACTGGTTCACTCATTGTTGGAAGCTCATCATTTGAAAAAGTTTCAGCCATAGAAGCTGAAAATATTGGCTCAACAGTTTTGAATGCAGTTCTAAGCAGAATCTGATTGTATTGAGGGATCATAATGCATGTGGCTTATCTAATAAACAGCAAAGGCTTCAGTCCTCATTTGAAACTAGTCTTGTGTTTTTCCCATGTTTAACAAGAACATGTTGCAGGACATTGGTAACAGCTTGGTTATCAAACTCTTAGAAACATGTAAATATGTGTGTATAGCACTGCATATGTTTTGTATCACTTTAGTTTGAATGAAACATGAAAACTATCAGAAAGGGTCCTGGTTGGTGTTTTTAAAAGTCACGTTTTACTTTATGCTTTCCTGTATCATTTCTGGGATGCTTAGAACTCAAATTACGCTGTTGGAAATAGTTTATTTTGATGCATTATAACATTTATTTTCATTTCTCCTGTAGTATGTAAAAATTAGTGTATCTCAAAAATAAAACTATGAAGACACTAAAAATAAATTTCTAGTGGTTGGAAACTTTTGTATTTACAGCTTTGAGGGATACACCTCCTAAATTCTTTTAGAAATATATGTAAAAAACAAAACAAGTTTTTGCAATTTATGTAGTTACTATTTGGATATACCTCCTATATCCACTTCTGTGAGGACAGCATTGTGCCATCACGCACCAGGGTGAGTTATAACAATGACAAACCCTGGTTTACTCCTAAACTCAAAAAGCTGTGGCTGGAAAAGAGAAAGGCATTCAGAAGCAGAGACAGGGACTGCTACAGAGAGGCCAAGTACAGGTTGACTAAAGAAGTGGACATTGCTAAACATCAGCACTCTGAGAAGATGCAGCAGCAGATCTCAGAGAATGACTCGGCCTCTGTGTGGAAAAGTTTTAGGAATATCACCAACTACAAGCCTAAAACCCCCCACTCCACTGATGACTTGCTCTTGGCCAACACCCTTAACGACTTTTACTGCCGTTTTGACGAGCCATCAAGCAGCCTTCACACCTCCATCGGCCCCAACATTAGAGACACTTTGGACACTCATTCCCCCCCTCTCCCCCCTCCATAGAGCCATCACCACCATCAAACACTTCACCTACAACACCTCCCTCCACACCCCACACCAAGGAGGATTTCACACCACCTTCTCCCACCACAACTCTTCATATTCATGAAGCAGATGTGAGGAAGCAGTTTAAGAGTCTGAATGCTCGAAAAGCTCCTGGCCCAGACGGTGTGTCTCCTGCCACCCTCAGACACTGTGCAAACAAGCTGGCCCCAGTGTTTTCTGGCATTTTCAACTCCTCACTGCAGGCATGTCATGTGCCTGTCTGCTTCAAGTCCTCTACCATAATCCCTGTCCCCAAGAAACCAAGGATCACTGGACTAAATGACTACAGACCTGTGGCTCTGACATCTCTGGTCTTGAAGTCATTTGAGCGCCTGGTTCTCTCCTACCTCAAGACCCTCACGGCTCCCCTCCTGGACCCCCTGCAGTTTGCATACAGAGCCAACAGGTCTGTAGACGATGCTATCAACATGGCTCTACACGTCATCCTGCAGCATCTGGACTCCCCAGGAACCAACACCAGGATCCTGTTTGTGGACTTCAGCTCTGCCTTCAACACCATCCTTCCAGACCATCTCCAAGGCAAGCTTTCCCAGATGAATGTGCCTGATCCCATCTGCCGGTGGATCACTGACTTCCTGACGGACAGGAAGCAGCATGTGATCCTGGGAAAGAATGTCTCGGACTCCCGGACCATCAGCACCAGCTCCCCTCAGGGCTGTGTTCTTTCTCCTCTGCTCTTCTCCCTGTACACCAACTGCTGCACCTCCACCCACCAGTCTGTCAAGCTAATCAAGTTTGCAGATGACACCACCGTTATTGGACTCATCTCGGATGGGGATGAGTCTGCCTACAGAAAGGAGGTTGAACGCCTGGTGTTCTGGTGCAGCCACAACAACCTGGTGCTGAATGCCCAGAAGACAGTGGAGATTATTGTGGACTTCAGGAAGCACACAGCCCCACTCCCCCCCATCATCCTGACTGACACCCTCATCACCTCTGTGGACTCATTCCGCTTCCTGGGTACCACCATCACCCAGGACCTGAAGTGGGAGCCCACCATCACCTCCGTCATAAAGAAAGCCCAGCAGAGGATGTACTTCCTGCCAACACGGACGATGATGCAATTCTACACCGCAGTCATCGAGTCCATCCTCACCTTCTCCATCACTGTGTGGTACGCTGGAGCCACTACCAAGGACAAGCAGAGACTGCAGCGTGTTGTGCGCTCTGCTGAGAAGGTGATTGGCTGCAGACTCCCATCTCTGCAGGACCTGTACACCTCCAGGACACTGGGGCGTGCAGCTGGGATCACAGCTGACCCTTCTCACCCTGGACACAGTCTGTTTGACCTGCTCCCCTCAGGCAGGAGGCTCCGGTCCATTCGCACCAGAACCTCTCGCCATAAGAACAGTTTCTTCCCCTCTGCTGTTGGACTCATGAACAATAACCATATGACTGTTCCCACCACTAACACATGACCCTACAGCATGTAAAAACATAAAGATAAGCTCTGGCGGACTTTGTTCTATGGTAGGTCTTAAAGGGTTAAATAGCCTGTGGCAAATATATTAGTGTTGTCTTTATGCAAGAAAAAATAAAGTATTAAAAAAAATGACATTTTTCGCAAAGATCATGGTCTTGGTCTCGACGGACTTTTGTCTTGGTCTTGTCTTGGTCTCGACGGACTTTTGTCTTGGTCTCGGTCTTGGTCTCGCTGTTTTGGTCTTGCATTCTCAAATCGACGTAGTGTTCGGGAGATTTGGAGTCAACCATCAGCGGAGCGGGGGAGTGGCTTACTGAGCTTAAGCCCGGGTCATCTTTTCAGAAGCATGGGGTCTTTTGGAGTGTAATTTGTTAGTTAGATGCCTGACTGACAACTGTATAAAACAAAAACAACACACGAAGCACAGAGCGCACCGTCGTAAATTCCCCCTAATTTTGGTATGATCCAAGCTCAGGCACTAGGCGACTGAGCACAGCACCCATGTGAGCGAGGGGGGAGAAGCTGCTGCCTGCGAGTTTGCTGCAGACAGAGGAGAGCTTAAGTTTGACAAGGTACCAGAGCAAATCATTCATACTGAACTAATAATGTAAATATGATGGTGTATCACAAAAGATTGATATCAAACTGATCACTTGGTTGCGTTACTTACTCTTCGAGTGAATCAACAAATGGATAAATAAAAGGCCGAACAACAATGCTGATTTTTTAGAGAGTCTTAGCTTACATTTCATATTTTCAGTTTTCACCCTCCACGGCTAAACAAACTCTCTAAATCGGTTTCAATTGTGTACTGATGAACACAACAATGGACATAAGGAGCTTCTTTCAAAGAAAAAACTCAGGTAGATGTTATTTTATATATTATGCTTTGTATGTTGTTCAGTATATCTATGCAAAACAAGAGGAATTTCAATACACAGCAGTATATTCACAGTTGAAACCAGATATTTACATACACTTTAGGGAGAAAACATAAAAACTTTTTTTTACTGTTAAACATCAATTTAGAGTAAACTTTTGTTTTAGATAAATAAATGTTGAAATATCTTTTGAATTAGTTAAATGTCAGAATAAAAAGAGGGAGCTGTCTATTTTAATCACTTTCATCAAATTTAGGAGTACATGTACACTAAGTTTATTGTTAATTAATAAGAAAACTCCAGACGATTCCATTCTGAGCTGAAGAAGCTTCTGATAGGTTAGTAGAGTCCATGTGACTACATTGGTGGCACAGCTGTGGATGCATATAAGGCAAAACACTGAGCCTGTTTCTGTGACATGGGAAAATCAAGAGATGTCAACCAAAACACCAGGAAAAGAATTGTGGAGCTCCATAAGTGTGGCTCAATTTTGAATACAATTTGGTGCCATTTCAATTAAGAAATACAGATAGTTTCTCTCTTTACTCTTAAAGTTAACAAATATATTTTTATATTTATCAATCTAAAAAAAATAAACATTTACTCTGATTTGATGTTACAATTAAAAAAGTGTTTGTGTTTTTATCTGAAGAGTGTGTAAATATCTGGTTTCAACTGTATATTTGATGATGTTGGTGTTTGGCTTGATTGTCAGCACAAAGAGGGAGAGAGAGGAACAGAGCGGGAGAGAGAGGAACAGAGCGGGAGAGAGAGAGAGGATAATGAGGACAGAACAGAGATGGAACAAGAGCAGGTGAGACACACATGTTAGTCAAATGGTTGTTTGCCAAAACTCATCAGAACATGTATCCAGTACCTAGTGTTTCTTTTTAGATACCATTTGTTCCTTTTCAAATTCTATATGTATTAAGTTCTGCAGCCTTGTTTGCACAACAAGGCTAAATAATTATATAAACTTTTCAGAATCTAAATAGTTTGGTAGTTTAATCGTTTCAATAGTTTAATGTACTTTGGTAGAATTAAAAAATAAGTGTAGTGCAGGTCTATGATAATTTTCAATGCTACTATCATCTAGTTCTGATACTGGTTCTGTCTTGGTTACTGTTGTAGTCCTGTTTTAATTCCGGATCAGTTCTGGGTCTGGTTGAATTGGGGTTTAGTCCTCGTGTCTTGATACAGGCCCAACTTCGTTCTGCCTTGCTGCTTAATTAAAAAGCTAGTTTAAGGTGTCCTGCATATGTATATAGAAGTAATATATATATATATATATATATATATATATATATATATATATATATATATATATATATTATATTATATATATATATGTTAGCTAAATGGGACCTGACTCTTGGTGGCGCTGTCACTTGGTGTTCGCTCGCTTTGTGGTAGAGTATCACTTCCTGTTCCTGCTCAAACACAGTGGTGTTTCTGAGTAGCTTTTCTGCTTAGCAATTTAATTTAAATCTTTTGATACATCCCTTTTTCATAGTATAATCTTCACGTGCTTCATCTGAATCACCCTTTCTGTGTACTCACTACCTAATTTATAGCCAAAGTATTCACTCACTGTCTCTTTACTGTTTCGCTAGCTTAGCTTAGCTCGTAGCCGACTCGTTAGCACCATGGCTACTTCACCTGTCCCTCCTGCACTTTCCTGCTCATTGTGTCAGATGTTTAGTTACTCCTCGGCCTCCTTTAGCAGTAATGATACCTGTAACAAATGTAGCATATTTGCAGCTCTGGAGGCCAGGATTACTGAATTGGAGACTCGGCTTCGCACCCTTCATTCACCCGTAACTAGCCAGGCTCCTGTAGCTGGTGCAGCCGAAGATAGCGTAGGCCCCGCTAGCTGTTCCCCGGCAGACCCCAAGCAGCTGGGGAAAGAGGGCGGCTGGGTGACGGTGAGGAGGAAGCATAGTCTTAAACAGAAGCCCCAGGTACATCACCAACCTGTTCATGTGTCTAACCGTTTTTCCCCACTCGGCGACACACCCGCCGGGGGTCAAACTCTGGTAATTGGTGATTCTGTTCTCAGACATGTGAAGCTAGAGACACCGGCAACCATAGTCAATTGTCTTCCAGGGGCCAGAGCAGGCGACATTGAAGGAAATTTAAAACTGCTGGCTAAGGGTAAACGTAAATACAGTAAGATCATAATTCACGTCGGCAGTAATGACACCCGGTTACGCCAATCGGAGGTCACTAAAATCAATATTGAATCGGTGTGTAACTTTGCCAAAACAATGTGGGACTCTGTAGTTTTCTCTGGTCCCCTCCCCAATCAGACCAGGAGTGACATGTTTAGCCGCATGTTCTCCTTAAATTGCTGGCTGTCTGAGTGGTGTCCCAGAAACGATGTGGGCTTCATAGATAATTGGCAAACCTTCTGGAGGAAACCTGGTCTTGTTAGGAGAGACGGCATCCATCCCACTTTGGATGGAGCAGCTCTCATTTCTAGAAATATGGACAAATTTATTAAACCCCCCAAAATATGACTATCCAGAGTTGGGACCAGGAAGCAGAGTTGCAGTCTTACACGCCTCTCTGCAGCTTCTCTCCTCCTGCTACCCCCCAAAAACCCATCTCCATTGAGACTGTGTCAGCTCCCAAAAAGACAAAAAACAAACTAAAAACCAGCAATAAACAACTTAAACATCTGTTGATGTTGTTAAAAATCTGTTGTGTTTAGGACCACGGTGCACCTTCCCTTATCCGCTGGTAATATAGTGATGTTGTGGTCTTTGCTCAGGGAAGCGACGGCCTTCTTTTCTTGTAGTGTGAGGTTAGACGGAGGGACTTTGGCACTGGAGAGGGTGGCTGAGACTTTCATCCTCAGGATGAAAGTCTCAGCCACCCTCTCCAGTGGAAAGAAAGGCTCTTGGCTCTTTTAAAGGAAGAGCACCCAGCCACTGGTACAGATATGTAGACGACACCTGGGTCAAAATCAAGACACAAGAAGTGGAATCCTTCACTGCGCACATTAACGCCGTGGATAAAAACATCAAGTTCACCAGGGAAGACACTAAGGACAACTGTTTGCCTTTCCTGGACTGCGCTGTGCACATTGAAGAGAATGGCAACCTCAACATTGAAGTTTACCGGAAGCCCACACACACGGACCAGTACCTCCTCTTTGACTCCCATCACCCTCTGGAACACAAACTTGGAGTAATTAGGACCCTACACCACCGGGCAGAACTTGTTCCCTCTAAGCCTGAAGGGAAAAAGAAGGAACACACACATGTTAAGGAAGCACTGAAAACATGTGGTTATCCTAACTGGGCGTTCATAAAGTCAGCAAAAAGGCACAGAAAAGAAGATCAGACACCAGCGAGGGAGGATAAGAAAGAGAGACGCAACAACGTTGTCATCCCCTATGTAGCCGGTGTATCAGAGAAACTCAGGAGAGTTTTCTCCAAGCACGACATCCCAGTGTACTTCAGACCCAGCAACACACTCAGACACAAACTGGTTCACCCGAAAGACAAAACTCCAAAACACAGACTGAACAACGTGGTGTATGCGGTACAGTGCAGTGAGGAATGCCCGGACCTCTACATTGGAGAGACCAAACAGCCACTTCACAAGTGCATGGCACAACATAGAAGAGCCACCTCCACAGGACAAGACTCAGCAGTCCATCTGCATCTTAAGGATAAAGGTCACTCTTTCGAGGATGCCAATGTTCACATATTGGACAGAGAGGACAGATGGTTTGAAAGAGGAGTGAAAGAGGCCATCTATGTCCACTGTGAGCGACCATCTTTGAACAGAGACGGTGGTTTACGACACCAACTGTCTGCCATCTATAATCCAGTTTTGAGTTCCCTCCCCAGACGCCTTAACGCCCACTCACATCCTGGGCCATCTGACCTCAGGAAATCACATGATAGGGTGGGGCCAGGTTTCACAATGAGCTCACCCGAAACCCCGGCTGATTAGGTCCCACACCCGCTTTCACACCTTGGCTCATGTGATTAGAGGATCACCAGGGGGTCCTTTGTCCCTCTTTGGGGGGATACTCCCACTGGGTTTAAATCTGGGACTCTCGGCCATTTGACCTTAGAACTGAAGAAGCTTCTCGGATGAGAGGTGAAACGTCTTCAAGCAACTCAAAGAAGTCCAGACGCTTTTCTTTGCAAACTCCTTTGTGTCCTTGTATGGCTGTTTTTGTGCACAGCCTGGATTCTCAGTTTGTGTTGTTGGATTTTCTCACACCAGCTCAGAAATGTAGCATTTTGTTTTCAGGTGGCGATGAAATGACTCCCAGGGCTTCAGGGTTCAGGATCAGGTCTCAGTGCTGTTGGCTGAACTTTGTCTCATGTTCTGAGTCTTAAATGAAGTCAGTCAGGATTATTTCTGGTGTCGAGTCTCATGAGAACTTTGTGATGTCAGCTGGCACAGATTCAAAGCAGAGCTCAGAAATCTGAAATATATTTGCATTATAAATGGAGTTTAGAGAATGAGCTGTGTACAGGAGGTCAAAGGTCAGAGCTCCTGTGGGTCTAAGGGCGGCCTCACATTGGAGAAGGATGAAGGAGTCTGACCTGAGCCAGTGTTTGGCATGAACACATCAGCACTGCTGTCAGTGAGCCTAACGACAGCCGTTAGCATCATTTCAGTGTTTCAGTCATTTAAAAACACTTCCTGTCACTGTGGTGGTTACAGTGACATCATGCAGTTTGTGTTTTGACCTCCAGAGGGAGACAAATCAGCACAGACAGAGAGCTCCATTCAAACTTTGCTGCCATCAGTAATAATTCTTCAAATATAATCATCAGTGTTTGAGCAGTTATGATATCAGGGACAATCTAGATGTGTGTGACAATACTGAACATGTCACATGACACACCTTAAACATCATGTGATCCACTCTCAGTCTGCACTTTCATTCATGACTTCAACAGGTTGAAATGAGCTTTGAACAAACATTCAGTGAAATAAATCTTTCATGCTCATGTGATTTCAGATCCCTAAAAAGTTTTGTTCCAAACAAAGCAAACAACAAGGTTTCATGTTAACAAGTGAACTTCTGTCTGAACCAGCCTGAAGTCAAACACACTGATGAGGGTCAGAAGCTGCGGTCAGACTAACATTAAATTATAAAACCAAAGATCTGTTTCTAAACAGTAAAGTCTGTAGATGATCGGGATCCAATAAACATGTCAGACTGATTTAATATTTCTCCATTAATTGTTTTTACTTTCCATAAATCATATCACAAGTGATATGATGACTTGTTTTAGTTGGAGAAACTGTGAGCCATAACTTAATAAAGTGTTTGTTGTTTTTGAATCATGAGGTGGAGTACAGATGACTTATGTTTTTTAATGTGTGTGAGAAAGTTAATAATCTGTGAAATTTCTAAAAGTCAGATTAATGAAGTGCATCCAGAATTAAACCAAAAACACATCATGATGTATCAGAGAGCAGCTTGGTGAGTTTAGTATTTTGCCCAAAGATATTTGCACGAAGACTGAAACAGACGAGGATTGAACCACCAACACTCTGATTAGCAGCGGACCTGCTCAACCACTTGAGCTGCAACCACCGAGAAAGACGGACTAAAGTAGCAGATTGGATTCATCACGGCTGCACTCTGGTTGGTCAAGTTTGAAAACATGTTTCTAATACAGACTGAGTGTCTGCAGCAGGGACCCGAGAAGAACTGCAATATAGAATTAAACTCAGGGGACATTAATGAGTCGATCCCACTGTGCCTTTGAGCTGAGAGCAGGAAAAGGAAGAAACATATATGAGCGACTAACTGTATTCTTCTGTTAAAAAACACTATTGATAACTGTAGAAGACTGTTAGTTTGTTGTCTTTGTATCTGACAGAAAAAAGTAAGAATCACCTTCAGGGTTCATGATCTTCAAACTGGAACATCAGGCTTCAGTGTTTTCAGTCAAATATTGGAGCTGTACCAGAAACAAACTGAGAGTTCAGTTTCTCTGCTTGTTTACACAACACGGCTGAAGGTACAAGGTATCATGTTAATGAGTGAACTTTACACTGAACCCATCTGAAATCAAACACACTGATGAAGGTCAGAAGCTGCACACAGCTTCTACACAGTAAAGTCTGTACATGATCAGGATCCATTATGTCAGACTAATTTTATTTGTGTCTTTAAAACTGCACTCAAAAAAGCACATAGACCAACGAGTCTAACCTGATTCTTTGGTGGGGCCCTGATGACTGTTAACAGGCGGAGCTTAACATAAAGTTCAGATATTTAAAGTCTAAGATGATCTGAAAGAGCTGCAGTTAATGATGGCTCTCCAACAGTTTGTGTGCTGCTTCACTGTGGTGATCATTTTCTTTTGCAAAGGTGAGAAAAAAGATTTTTCTCATATTTTCTCATTGAGATTATATCAGGGGTGGAAGAAGTGTGCAATGAATTAGAGGTACAAATGTCGACTATTCTAAACCAAATGTTCCTCCTGGATACAAGGAGAGAGTCTGTTTAGTATTGATGTCATTCAGCATCATATTTAATATTATAATGTAAAGAGAGCAAATCAGCCACAGTCACTGCTTCATGTTCACAGTAATCCACACGTTTTTATTTGATATCAACAGTTTCTGTCTTTGACACAGTGTAGACATGTTTGTTAGTTTAGTGAGTCCACTGTGAGAACATTTGTGAATCATTTGATCAGGAACACAGAGGTAAACGTTTGACAGCAAAAGCAACAACAGCGGTGACTCTGGTTTGGAGTTTGTCTCTGCAAAGATGTTGTTTTCTTTCTTTAAAACAAAGAAATGTGACTTAAAGATGAACTGGTAGGTTAATGTTTCAAGGTTTTACAACAGTCAGCATTAAAATGTTCTGTTTAGTATGTGATCAGTTCTCAAGTTAGACGAACTCACTGCCATCATCGCTGACCTGTTTCAGTGAACATAACCAGTAAGACGTCACAATAACCAGAACTAAAAGGGTAAATAGTTAATTACTTTAGTAACTGCTTAATAAATTAGGGACTTGGTTCACAGTCTGATCATTTACAACATTAAATTATATCTCTAAGAGGACCTGCCCACCATCAGAGGATACTTGTCATGTTCAAGGTTCTTTATTTGTCACATGCATAGTTATACAAGTATAACACACAGTGAAAAGTATCCTGACACGCTCCTCGACATGTGCAAAAAAAAAGGGGGGGGGGGGGGGTAGAGGAAAAACATTATATACATATATATATATATATATATACATATGTATATATATATATATATACATATGTATATATATACAGTTTAGTGCTGACGCACCCCCAAAAGTGGTCTAAAATCGCCCCTGGGTGAGAGGTAAGATATATTTTACTTGCAACTGCATTTTGTGCCTGCATAGCACAGTTGGGACAGGACGTGCTCATGATGTTCCAGAAGATAAGCTAAAAGAGAACGAGCAACAGGAAACACCTGGAGTGAAGATGGTCGAAACAGCTCTTTAAGTATGTTAAAGGTTTTCAACATATTAAATGAACTGAAATCAGTAGTGTGATCCCCAGTATTGATATAAGGAATGAGAGAACTGACAGCTTTTATTTTAATCAGCCTGTCTCAGTATCATAAAGTAACATGAGGACTGACGAGTTTACTGTCAGCATTTTATTCGCTAGTTTAAAGGCTGTAGGTTGCAGCCATTGCTCTAATATCGTATAAATGTATCAGGGCTCAGTTCTGGTTCTAATAGTCTGAGCTACTGCCATCTTTATTTGTGAAGAAATTGATTTTGAAATGCAGTTTATTAAAGTGCAATTGGAAAAAGGATTTTGAAATGTATTTCATTAAAGTGCAATTGGAAAAAGGATTTTGAAATGCAGTTTGTAAAAGTGCAATTGGCAAAAGGATTTTGAAATGCAGTTTATTAAAGTGCAATCGGAAAAAGGATTTTGAAATGTATTTCATTAAAGTGCAATCGTAAAAAGGATTTTGAAATATATTTCATTAAAGTGCATTTGGAAAAATGATTTTGAAATGCAGTTTATTAAAGTGCAATCGGAAAAAGGATTTTGAAATGTATTTCATTAACGTGCAATCGTAAAAAGGATTTTGAAATGTATTTCATTAAAGTGCAATCGTAAAAAGGATTTTGAAATGCAGTTTATTAAAGTGCAATCGGAAAAAGGATTTTGAAATGTATTTCATTAAAGTGCATTTGGAAAAATGATTTTGAAATGCAGTTTATTAAAGTGCAATCGTAAAAATGATTTTGAAATGCAGTTTATTAAAGTGCAATCGGAAAAAGGATTTTGAAATGCAGTTTATTAAAGTGCAATCGGAAAAAGGATTTTGAAATGTATTTCATTAAAGTGCAATTGGAAAAATGATTTTGAAATGCAGTTTATTAAAGTGCAATCGTAAAAAGGATTTTGAAATGCAGTTTATTAAAGTGCAATCGTAAAAAGGATTTTGAAATGCAGTTTATTAAAGTGCAATCGGAAAAAGGATTTTGAAATGTATTTCATTAAAGTGCAATCGTAAAAAGGATTTTGAAATATATTTCATTAAAGTGCAATTGGAAAAAGGATTTTGAAATGTATTTCATTAAAGTGCAATCGTAAAAAGGATTTTGAAATGTATTTCATTAAAGTGCAATTGGAAAAAGGATTTTGAAACACAGTTTATTAAAGTGCAATCGTAAAAAGGATTTTGAAATGTATTTCATTAAAGTGCAATTGGAAAAAGGATTTTGAAACACAGTTTATTAAAGTGCAATTGGAAAAAGGAATTTGAAATGCAGTTTATTAAAGTGCAATTGGAAAAAGGATTTTGAAATGCAGTTTATTAAAGTGCAATTGGAAAAAGGATTTTGAAATGCAGTTTATTAAAGTGCAATTGGAAAAAGGATTTTGAAACACAGTTTATTAAAGTGCATTTGGAAAAAGGATTTTGAAACACAGTTTATTAAAGTGCAATTGAAAAAAGGATTTTGAAATGCAGTTTATTAAAGTGCAAAGGATTTTGAAACACAGTTTATTTAAGTGCAATTGGAAAAAGGATTTTGAAATGCAGTTTATTAAAGTGCAAAGGATTTTGAAACACAGTTTATTAAAGTGCAATTGAAAAAAGGATTTTGAAATGCAGTTTATTAAAGTGCAAAGGATTTTGAAACACAGTTTATTTAAGTGCAATTGAAAAAAGGATTTTGAAATGCAGTTTATTAAAGTGCAAAGGATTTTGAAACACAGTTTATTAAAGTGCAATTGAAAAAAGGATTTTGAAATGCAGTTTATTAAAGTGCAAAGGATTTTGAAACACAGTTTATTAAAGTGCAATTGAAAAAAGGATTTTGAAATGCAGTTTGTAAAAGTGCAATTGGAAAAAGGATTTTGAAATGCAGTTTATTAAAGTGCAATCGGAAAAAGGATTTTGAAATGTATTTCATTAAAGTGCAATCGTAAAAAGGATTTTGAAATATATTTCATTAAAGTGCATTTGGAAAAATGATTTTGAAATGCAGTTTATTAAAGTGCAATCGGAAAAAGGATTTTGAAATGTATTTCATTAACGTGCAATCGTAAAAAGGATTTTGAAATGTATTTCATTAAAGTGCAATCGGAAAAAGGATTTTGAAATGCAGTTTATTAAAGTGCAATCGGAAAAAGGATTTTGAAATGTATTTCATTAAAGTGCATTTGGAAAAATGATTTTGAAATGCAGTTTATTAAAGTGCAATCGTAAAAATGATTTTGAAATGCAGTTTATTAAAGTGCAATCGGAAAAAGGATTTTGAAATGCAGTTTATTAAAGTGCAATCGGAAAAAGGATTTTGAAATGTATTTCATTAAAGTGCAATTGGAAAAATGATTTTGAAATGCAGTTTATTAAAGTGCAATCGTAAAAAGGATTTTGAAATGCAGTTTATTAAAGTGCAATCGTAAAAAGGATTTTGAAATGCAGTTTATTAAAGTGCAATCGGAAAAAGGATTTTGAAATGTATTTCATTAAAGTGCAATCGTAAAAAGGATTTTGAAATATATTTCATTAAAGTGCAATTGGAAAAAGGATTTTGAAATGTATTTCATTAAAGTGCAATCGTAAAAAGGATTTTGAAATGTATTTCATTAAAGTGCAATTGGAAAAAGGATTTTGAAACACAGTTTATTAAAGTGCAATCGTAAAAAGGATTTTGAAATGTATTTCATTAAAGTGCAATTGGAAAAAGGATTTTGAAACACAGTTTATTAAAGTGCAATTGGAAAAAGGAATTTGAAATGCAGTTTATTAAAGTGCAATTGGAAAAAGGATTTTGAAATGCAGTTTATTAAAGTGCAATTGGAAAAAGGATTTTGAAACACAGTTTATTAAAGTGCATTTGGAAAAAGGATTTTGAAACACAGTTTATTAAAGTGCAATTGAAAAAAGGATTTTGAAATGCAGTTTATTAAAGTGCAAAGGATTTTGAAACACAGTTTATTTAAGTGCAATTGGAAAAAGGATTTTGAAATGCAGTTTATTAAAGTGCAAAGGATTTTGAAACACAGTTTATTAAAGTGCAATTGAAAAAAGGATTTTGAAATGCAGTTTATTAAAGTGCAAAGGATTTTGAAACACAGTTTATTTAAGTGCAATTGAAAAAAGGATTTTGAAATGCAGTTTATTAAAGTGCAAAGGATTTTGAAACACAGTTTACTAAAGTGCAATTGGAAAAAGGATTTTGAAACACAGTTTATTAAAGTGCAATTGAAAAAAGGATTTTGAAACACAGTTTATTAAAGTGCAATTGGAAAAAGGATTTTGAAACACAGTTTATTAAAGTGCAATTGAAGAAAGGATTTTGAAATGCAGTTTATTAAAGTGCCATTGGAAAAAGGATTTTGAAACACAGTTTATTAAAGTTGAATTGGAAAAACTATTTTGAAATGCAGTTTATTAAAGTGCAATTGGAAAAAGGATTTTGAAATGCAGTTTATTAAAGTGCAATTGGAAAAAAACATTTTGAAATGCAGTTTATAAAAGTGGAATTGGAAAAAGGATTTTGAAATGCAGTTTATTAAAGTGCAATTGAAAAAAGGATTTTGAAATGCAGTTTATAAAAGTGCAATTGGAAAAAGGACTTTGAAATGCAGTTTATAAAAGTGCAATTGGAAAAAGTACTTTGAAATGCAGTTTATTAAAGTGCAATTGGAAAAAGGACTTTGAAATGCAGTTTATAAAAGTGCAATTGGAAAAAGGACTTTGAAATGCAGTTTATAAAAGTGCAATTGGAAAAAGGATTTTGAAATGTATTTCATTAACGTGCAATTGGAAAAAGGATTTTGAAACACAGTTTATTAAAGTGCAATTGGAAAAAGGATTTTGAAACACAGTTTATTAAAGTGCAATTGAAAAAAGGATTTTGAAATGCAGTTTATTAAAGTGCAAAGGATTTTGAAACACAGTTTATTAAAGTGCAATTGGAAAAAGGATTTTGAAACACAGTTTATTAAAGTGCAATTGAAAAAAGGATTTTGAAACACAGTTTATTAAAGTGCAATTGGAAAAAGGATTTTGAAACACAGTTTATTAAAGTTGAATTGGAAAAAGGATTTTGAAATGCAGTTTATTAAAGTGCAATTGGAAAAAGGATTTTGAAACACAGTTTATTAAAGTGCAATTGAAGAAAGGATTTTGAAATGCAGTTTATTAAAGTGCCATTGGAAAAAGGATTTTGAAACACAGTTTATTAAAGTTGAATTGGAAAAAGGATTTTGAAATGCAGTTTATTAAAGTGCAATTGGAAAAAGGATTTTGAAATGCAGTTTATTAAAGTGCAATTGGAAAAAAACATTTTGAAATGCAGTTTATAAAAGTGGAATTGGAAAAAGGATTTTGAAATGCAGTTTATTAAAGTGCAATTGAAAAAAGGATTTTGAAATGCAGTTTATTAAAGTGCAATTGGAAAAAGGACTTTGAAATGCAGTTTATAAAAGTGCAATTGGAAAAAGGACTTTGAAATGCAGTTTATAAAAGTGCAATTGGAAAAAGGACTTTGAAATGCAGTTTATAAAAGTGCAATTGGAAAAAGTACTTTGAAATGCAGTTTATTAAAGTGCAATTGGAAAAAGGACTTTGAAATGCAGTTTATAAAAGTGCAATTGGAAAAAGTACTTTGAAATGCAGTTTATTAAAGTGCAATTGGAAAAA
Source organism: Oreochromis niloticus (assembly GCF_001858045.2). Taxonomy (NCBI): domain Eukaryota; kingdom Metazoa; phylum Chordata; class Actinopteri; order Cichliformes; family Cichlidae; genus Oreochromis; species Oreochromis niloticus. Next base: position 665,333 of record NW_020327445.1, on the reverse strand, counting down.
GTACTTTGAAATGCAGTTTATAAAAGTGCAATTGGAAAAAGGATTTTGAAATGTATTTCATTAACGTGCAATTGGAAAAAGGAGTTTGAAACACAGTTTATTAAAGTGCAATTGGAAAAAGGATTTTGAAACACAGTTTATTAAAGTGCAATTGAAAAAAGGATTTTGAAATGCAGTTTATTAAAGTGCAAAGGATTTTGAAACACAGTTTATTAAAGTGCAATTGGAAAAAGGATTTTGAAACACAGTTTATTAAAGTGCAATTGAAAAAAGGATTTTGAAATGCAGTTTATTAAAAGTGCCATTGGAAAAAGGACTTTGAAACACAGTTTATTCAAGTTGAATTGGAAAAAGGATTTTGAAATGCAGTTTATTAAAGTGCAATTGGAAAAAGGATTTTGAAATGCAGTTTATTAAAGTGCAATTGGAAAAAAACATTTTGAAATGCAGTTTATAAAAGTGGAATTGGAAAAAGGATTTTGAAATGCAGTTTATTAAAGTGCAATTGAAAAAAGGATTTTGAAATGCAGTTTATTAAAGTGCAATTGGAAAAAGGACTTTGAAATGCAGTTTATAAAAGTGCAATTGGAAAAAGGACTTTGAAATGCAGTTTATAAAAGTGCAATTGGAAAAAGGATTTTGAAATGCAGTTTATTAAAGTGCAATTGGAAAAAGTACTTTGAAATGCAGTTTATTAAAGTGCAATTGGAAAAAGGACTTTGAAATGCAGTTTATAAAAGTGCAATTGGAAAAAGGACTTTGAAATGCTGTTTATTAAAGTGCAATTGAATAAATTTTGAATGAATTTTGATGCGCGTGGCTCTTGTGGTCCTCCATACTCAAGTAGTGAGTAACTGGTTCTAATGTTCTATTTAGTTTTTAATGATATCAGAGAAATAGAAATAAATGAATATATAAATATTACTATTTTCAAATAGAATATATGTAAAACATTAAATAATTAAGGCACACTAATTCTAATTTCCAGATTTCAGTATTTCTCAACATAAAGCTTTTTTTACCAATACCTACAGTAAATAATATAAATATATAAACAGTGCAAACCATTTCCAGTGACAAGATATGCTGTAAACTTTATATTCATTTTGCTCCAAATTGCACAGCAGCCTCAGAGAAAACATTAGAACAAAGCAACTTCAACATATGTACATACAAGGCCATAAGTTTACCATAAATTGTATAGCTGTGCATCTATTTCTGCATATTTAGCAAAAATGTTCCATTTCTTAACTCAGTGAAGTGATGGTTAAGCTTCAGCAGCAGTTTGCTCTCAAGGTTCTTTCTGTGAAGCTGTAACTGTTTAGCAGTGAACAGGAGTCCTGCATGACTGAGAAGTCCTTCACAGGCTCCAGATGCAGGAAGAGCTGTATTGATTTTGATCAACAGCTTCTTGATGTTGGGAAAGCCATGCAATAGATCCAGACCTCCAGTGAATGGACATGAAAGGTACCTCTCCAGCTCCCCTGCTTCTGGCTTTCCTGACCCAATGGATCCATTATCTTCGTCGGTTAGGCTGCTGTTTGTGCTGGCGTCATCCAGCTCTGAGTCTAGGTGATGTCTGATGAAGTGGAGACCTGTGGAAAGACGTAAGGTTTTCAAAAGAATTAGGTCTGGTCATTACAGTGCTGTAAACACTGCCAAGCTGTGGCTGTTCGGCATAGAAATTTGATCACACTGTAGATGTTTTTTAATAACTCTTATTGAAAAAGAAAATCTTGTCCTTCATATCCCGCACTAACAATTTGCAATGAATTCCAGATTAAGTCTCTCACACTGCGCAGGCGCAAACACAGAAATGCAGAGTGGGATCTGAACACAAGCGATGGAGGCACAACTTGTAGAACTTTTGCAAGCTCATCCAAGTATGGAAGTGTTGAGCTGCCACCCAGGCAAAAGAAAAATAAAAGTATATCAAGTTATAATTTGAACAGTTTGTTGTTCTAACAGTATACTATCATGTTAGTAAAATGTACTTTTCATGTTTGTACAATATAAATATTATATAGTACAAACGTGATAATGATGTAAATTGTACTAACATGATAGTAGCTCTACAATTCTGTATCCAAGGCTTTTCAATGTGGCCTCACAAAATTATTACGACTACAACAACCATGAAAAGAGTTGGATGGACATTGCTGCTCTATTGCAGCTTCCTGGTCAGTGTTTTTCATTAGCAATTTACCATAGTTGATGGTGGTGGTGTGTGTGTTTGTAAGACAGAGAGAGGGAGAGCGAGAGACAGATTTTTGTATGATAAGCTTCATGTTATGGACGCACAGTGTGAGCACTCAGGTCGCATCGGGCCATATAGTGTGAGACCCTGCATCGTCACCTATGATTCAATCGTACAGTTTGAGAAGGAGCTGAATAAGGTGACTGAAAAGAATCATGTTTGCCCAGCTTAATGCAGACTGTTTAAACTAAACAAGCTGCTGTTTCACATAATAAACCCTGTCAGCCGCAGTATTGCCTTCTGATTTAACAGTTAAGCAGTAGAGATGGGCTGTGTTTACATGTGCATGGAACTCTAGCTTCATTCAAAATAATTTCCCCTAGTGATCAATAAAGTATTCTGATACTGATTCTGATTCATTAACCAGGCTAGCTGTTAGCTTATAGCTCACGCTAGCTAACCAGCGAGCAGTTAAGAGCTGTGGAAACAACACCCACAAACTTATGTCACTACAATGTAACGCGGAAAATATGACGTGATTCTAGTTTAATCAAACTCGGGGCTCGAGCGCAACATAGCTGCTGTAACATAAGACTGACATCCAACTAACCACAGCTAAAAAGATATTTAGACTAAACTTACTGCGACACGTTTCCTCAGGTTACATGAGTTAAGTTTATGAGGCCGAGGGTGTTCATCCTCTTCAGTTCTAGCGGAGACAGCTGGCTCTACCATGTTTTCATGTGTTTCTTCTTTCCGTGTGTCTGCTACTTTAAAACGCATGGGCCGCTCTGCCCAACCAAAGTTTCAAACTGGTCGTGTGAACTGCATGGCCACATCTGATTGGTAAAAGAGTTACTGGAAACTCCACTGGCGGCATGATCCTTTATTAGCAGTAATGTCTAATGTGTTAAACTAATTCTTTTTAAAAAAGTAACGAGTCGAATTTTGCCAAATATAGCAAAGTAAAAGTACTGTTTCTTCTTCACAAATGTACTCAAGTAAAAGTAAAAAGTATTGTGGAAAAAAGGTACTTTAAAAGTACCCTTTTTTCAAAAACTTACTCAAGTAAATGTAACGGAGTAAATGCAACTCGTTACTACCCACCTCTGGTCACGGTCCTTGGTCTGTGACCCAGCATTTTGTTGTATTTGTTGTTGTTGTATTTGTGATTTCTTAGGTATATTGAAAAAAATATTAAGTTCTAGTATTATCAACTGGTTGCCTTGAGTTTTAAGTCTAGTTTAGGTTGATCTATGTATTCTTAGTTATAAGTCTGTTCCTGTTCAGTATTATTATATAGTCTGTCTCAGGGGCGAGTCTAGGCTCAGAGCTTTGGGGGTGCTGAGGACCCAGAGAGCTGCCCAGCCAGGCAAGATAAACATAACTCGTCAATGAGACTTCTTCCTTGTCTCTGTCAGTCCCTGCATTCTTAACTGTCTCCAGTCGTCCCGAATTCTCTCTGACTGTCTCCTTGGTGCATTTAAACCCCTGTTCCTCCCTGTCCTTGTCGTCTGTTGTCTTCGTCTCCATTATCAGTCATCATAATTTTACCATCTTTGTGCAAGTCTGCAAATTTCTTTATTAAATCATAAGATTCTTAAATTCTTCAAGTCTCTCTGTGCCAAGGGTCTCTTCACAAAACATGACATCACTGTTTTGTACATTTTAACACAATTTAATCCCCACATTTTTGAAAGAAAAGCAGAACACTTTTTTTAAAGTCTGTAACAAAACCATCAAACCTGATAAAGGTTATTTAAATTCTGCAAAAGAAGAATGGATTGGAATTAAAAAATACAAAAATACAATAGAAAATACACTCCAAAAATAAAAGAGTCCTTGAAATGTAAAAATGTACAAAATATTAATTTAAAAAAATATAAAAATGGAGGCAACTTTGCCAATGGTACAATGTATACAATGTATGAAAAGGTCTTTACTGCAGATACTACAATGGCTTTGCAGATTTTTTTTTTTTTTTTTTAATCTATGTGCCTCACCTTGAGGTTGGCAAATCTGTCTATTACTTTTTGGTGGTCAACTCTCTCAGTTTAACAGTCTCAGCAGTTTAACAGTTTCTGTTTTGCCTGTCACTATCCCCTGTCTGTTTTCTTACTTGGTTCTTCCTGACCTTGCACTTTCTCCTCACGTTCCCCTCTTTCCTCTTTCCCTCTTTGGACTGACAATCATACACAAATAGATTGTATTCAATTAGATAAAAAATGACATTAATATGAAAAATATACTATTAAGATCACTAATAAAAAAGTCCTCTCTCAGTGTACTTTAAACCAAAAGGCAAATAACCAAACCACATGAACATCTAATAAAAGATATAAATATTGAAACACTGATCCAACATTATCCTTTATTGACGGATCATTTGATCCTACACTTTTACCTGAATGTGGCTCCCTTTTTTGAAAAAACTTCCTTATATCCATTATGAACCCGGCTGTTTCTCTGTATCTATATATATCTATATATATATATATATATATATATATATATATATATATATATATATGATAGGTTTGTAGCTTGAACCTATTCGCTGGAACGTTGAAGGCAATGTAATAACACAGCAAGCAAGACACGAGTAGGCAACATTCTTTATGTTTCACGTGCACGGGAGAGAACTGGACAGGCGCCGTTCCTTCGCTTGACCCCAGTTGCTCTCGTCCGCTCTCCCGTAACACTGCTCTTTTATTGTGGTTACATGAATATGCATAGGTTCATTAACATATAACATAGGTATGCATGTGAACAAAGAATACCTTGTGTGTGTGTGTGTGTGTGTGTGTGTATGTGTATGTGTGTATCTGTGTGTGGGGGTCAAACTGTGACCCCAGGCAGACTCCCCAGAGCCGTCCATCTAAACAAAAGGCACTTAGCCTAAAACAGATATACGTCTGTTTGCTATACCATATATCAGCAAGAGAAAATACGACCTCTCCTAGGAGGTGTGTGATCTATGCCAGAACACTCTGAAGAGGAGTGAACGCACTCCCCTCTTCATGCTACACAGAGTTGTTACAGACCTCCTGGGATGAGACATTCTTTCAATCTACAAATGATTGTATACTTCTAAGCATATATGAGTAAATATTTCTAAGCATAAATGACAATCAACAATACAAATCTAACAATATAAAAAAAAAAAACACCCAGCACGCCCCTGCGGGCGGTTTATCCTTCAAGCTCGGGTCCTCTACCAGAGGCCTGGGAGCTTGAGGGTCCTGCGCAGTATCTTAGCTGTTCCCAGGACTGCGCTCTTCTGGACAGAGATCTCCGATGTTGTTCCCGGGATCTGCTGGAGCCACTCGCCTAGCTTGGGAGTCACCGCACCTAGTGCTCCGATTACCACGGGGACCACCGTTACCTTCACCCTCCACATCCTCTCGAGCTCTTCTCTGAGCCCTTGGTATTTCTCCAGCTTCTCGTGTTCCTTCTTCCTGATATTGCTGTCATTCGGAACCGCTACATCGATCACTACAGCCGTCTTCTTCTGTTTGTCTACCACCACTATGTCCGGTTGGTTAGCCACCACCATTTTGTCCGTCTGCATCTGGAAGTCCCACAGGATCTTAGCTCGGTCATTCTCCATCACCCTTGGGGGCATCTCCCATTTTGACCTTGGGACTTATATATATATATATATATATATATATATATATGTACACACACACACACACACACACACACAACAGAAGTTATAAGGTTAATGGGCACCCAGTCAGTTAGTACCTTGGGTTTAATATCGGCACATGCACATGTGACAAAATAAGCAGCTTCTCACATTCCATTTCAAACAGGACAGTGGTAACAACAGTAGGCTACGGACAATTTTAAGTTTTTGATTTTAAATAGGCTGTATACATTTCAATAGGAGTAACAGAACAGTCAAATGTCGCTGATTTTACTACAGAGCAGGACGGATTGTAGGGCAGCAAATGTGACCTCTGTGTAGTGTCTTCTCTGGTCTGCATTCACAACAAAAAGGCAATGGTTAGAATGCTCTCTTTTAATGTCGTGGGCAATCAGCACAAGATCTCGCAGTAATCCTCAATTATTCTGAGGATTACCCAGAATTCCTTTGCCCTTTGTGAATGTTGCAGGGTGACTTTTTCTTTTTTCTTCTTTTTTTTTTTTCCATCTGATTCACCTTTTATTGTTTATTTTATTTTCACTTGCTGAATACGGGACAGACTTGACTGGGGGAAAGAAAGGGGAGAAAGAAAGAGTGAAAGAAAAACAGCGGGGAAGAGGGACGGGGAAAAAGGGCAAAAAACAAAAACCAACAAAATAAGCAGACAAAAAACACATATATGGATCACCTGGATCACCTGCTGAGAAAGAAAAAAGAAAACAAGCAGAAGAAAACGAGAGTAATAAACAACATCACAATGATATATGGGAATATGGCAGTAAATACTAAATATTAAACATTATTGTGCAGCACGTAAGATCGACAGCGCACAGTGTGCTTTGAGGTAGGAGCCAAAAAGGGTGTAGTTTGTGTGTGTGATCACCCGTGTGTACACCTGTGAGCATGAGCACACTTGTTTTTTAAAAGGTTCCTTCATGTAATGATCTGCTAGAGGGTGTGGGAGTAGTAATATACCTATAGCTTTTTTTGCCCCCCCACACCCCCTACCCCCACACCCCCACCCCCACACCCCCACCCGCATCCCCCTCCGCGTCCATGTGTGCGCGTGAACGGACTTTGCGCGTGAACGGACTTGTGAGTTCAGAGGTCATATGTGTTTACATGTGTTTAATAGCGTTTTATTTAATGAAACCATTATGTGTTTTAATTAAACTCTTTTTTAAAGGATTGTATAGGTCTCAGAGTTCTGTTATTTAGACATAGATGATTTAATTTAACTAGTTTAGGGGTATTTTTCTTTAGGGCTCTGAAACACACGGAGGCTAATAGTTTTTAAACAGAAAGTTTTTCCACCTTCTAAAAAAAACACATATTCACACGCAGCATTTAATTTAACTGTTTTAGGAGCATTTCAAACAGAATACCACAAACAGCAGGCATTCCTTTAGAAATAAACAGGGATTCTTAATTCTGCAACAGTTAGACAGAGGGGGGTTACAGTTAGACCCCCTACAGTCAGCAGAAGAGGTCATCCTTATCAAGAGCATCTCAATTGTACTGCCACAGTTTTCAATACAAACAGTCTCCTTTATCTTATGGCAGAGGGCCGGTGGTGCCAGGTCCATCGGTGCCACCAATGCTTTTATCATGCCATTACACTTTCTACTGACCATCCTCCAAACAGGCTTCACCTTTTGTTTACACCTTTATCTCAGCATCTCAGAGGCCAGCTGAAACCAAGCCCCACACCTATATAAAAACGCTCTAATCAGCCACACTAACCCTTTACATCGGTCATTGAGAGCATAACACTTCGTTCATCAGCACGGACAACAACCCTAAGAGCGTTCTTTTTAACATGGACAGCATATATGGTAGGTAAAACAAGACTATTAACGGATTCTTAAATTTATACAACTGTATATCAAAAAATATTCAAACTGTTTTCTCTTCTAAACAAAAGCCTGATTTTTAGGAACTTGGCACACTGGGACATCCCACGCGGCACTTACACAAGGTTTGTATTTCTTCTTCTCACACAAAACAGCTTGTGCCTCATTGTTTAGAAGCAATCTTACCTGTTTCACACATAGTAACATTTAAATGTGTATTTCTCATTCTTTCTACAGGATCACAAAGCTATATAGGGCAAACAACACCTCTAACTAAGGAGTGCAGGATGACGTCGGCATCAACCATGACGAACAGTCAGAACATCGCCCAAGCCACACAAGCTCTAGGTACGTGTACAGGTGTATGTACCCGATGCCCCTCATCGTAAAAAGCAACGCTGTAAAAACGTCGTAGATGGGTCTAAATTTAAGTTAGAATAGCAAGGCAGTAATAGGTATGTGTATACCGTTAAATATAACAGCGGAGCAGTTATACTTCGCGTAGATTGTGGTGAGGGAGTGTTTGGGGGGAGTCACAAGTCATGTTTGCGCTGTCTTGGACAATGTAGTCATCCCAGAGATGCTGTATGTTTCCCAGTGGAACAGTCCAACAGGCCCTGAGCTTTACAGTGCGAGGCTGATCGTTTTAACCGTAGACCCGATGACTTTATTATTCTCAGGGTATGTGATGACAGGGAAAGTCTTGTTGGTGCCAGAGGGGTTGAAAACTGGAGGTTAAGTCCTTACCCTCTGAGCATAGAAGAGCCGCACTACATGGTTTAAGGATATGGTTTTTATACAGTGGCATAAATGTGTGTGTGTGTGTGTGTGTGTGTGTGTGTGTGTCTATGCAACAAAATACAAAATCTTTTTTATTGTTCCCATTTTCAGAGCGAAACATGCAAGCGTGGGACCTCTCAGACTCGTCAGACTCCCCACCGCCTGCGCTGCTAATCCAGACCCCACCACCTCCTCCCCCCTCTCCTCAGCTGCTGCAGGATCCTACAGGATCAGGTCTGTGTGAGGAAACCATTATCGACATCAAGCTTGCAACCCATCACCTGGTGATGTTGGCATTAAACGCCTTTCTACAGGAAACATGCTACGGATGTCGAACAGCTCAACCCAGTCAGGTGCAACACAGCTGTTTGCTCGAACTGCCCGAGTATTACTTTGACACCTACTACGACGATGTGATGCTGAGGCTCAAGACATTCCGATTCATCCCTGCCATTCGCCTGTTTGTACGCTCGTACACAGTCGATGGGACTAAAACACAATTCAGTAGAATTGCAGAACACACCATGACTGAACTGAGATCATCACAACATATAGTATGCGCAATTAAAGACAATATTGCACAGCTGCTAGAAGCAAGTCGTTATGCCCGTCGTGTTAAACCAGCCATGCTTCGCATGATTGGTAACTACTGGGCTGGGAGACACCTGGTTTAATGTATGTTGTTCAGTATTCATTGTCTGTGTGAATGAAATAAAAAGACATGTCAACACCGACACCTTAGTCATTTGCGGTCGACTTTGCTTATACAATAGAGAAAAGCAACAATACAGCGTGTTTCTCTGCTCCAAGACATCGGTGGGGCCTTTCACACGGTAAGCATGCCTGTTATACCCAGCGCATAAATGTCTGTATGTCAGTGCTGATTATACAAACACTGTTTAAAATGTGACACATATGTTGTCCGAAAACAAATCCTCTAAATTTGCAAAGTTACTGATTTAAAAATATATTTTCGAATTTTTAGTTGCATGACAAACATACGATAGACTCTTGAGCGTATTTATTTATATAGCTACATTCACAATGGTACAACCATGCTAAATAAAAGATGCCCAAGCACCAAAGCACTCTAATGCAAGCCTCTAAACTACATGTTGATAAGTGCATAAAGTGTACCTCTACAGCTGAAAACAGTTTGTATCCGCACTCTGAGGGTCTGCTGAATTGTTTTTAATATTGCGCTTTTTTCACGAACTGCAGATGATGAATTCCTCTTTATTGGACGTAGTGTCCTTAAGCTATTGTTGCTCATACTTACAGAGTTCCCTAGCTACTTCTTTACTGTGTCAGTAAACTTTTTGAAAAGGAAGGCGTTGTAGATTTAAAGAAACATCTTAATTGAAGCAAAGGCAAAAAATTGGAATGAATTTTATGTGACTGTTCATAAAGCCAACAACAAGTGAAAATCCAAAACCGACTCCAATCCTTTGTATTAATGATCTCCCTCTCTCTCTCTCTGTGTGTGTGTGTGTGTGTGTGTGTGTGTGTGTGTGTGCCCTCACAGAAGGAAGGTCACAGCAGGAGCTTTTTCAAACTCGTTTCCAATCACTTTTACAAGAAGTGTAGCTCATACGATGGTATAAATGTATTATTTGCGATACTTTATAAATATGAAACTCTAAAGATTTGGAGTTCATGCAAATTGTGAAACAAGAATCTAAATATTTTGTGTCACAATGATTTCTATAAAAGCATGTTGTTTATGGGGATAATGTAACAAATCTTTTGTGGCCCTATTAATGATCAATGGTAATTGAAGAGGAAGCTGAACCCCGGCTCCGGACATTTTCATGACAAGTGACAGTGCAGACATCTACTAATGAGAGAACATGTTTTATCATCATAAACACTGTGATATGAAGCATCGTTAAAGTGTCACTTCAGTAATGTTTTTAATAGATGACTTTAAAACACTAAACTCTAATTTCTGGGGCTTTATTTTAAGTTTACAGAATATAACATGTGGTAAGACGATGAGTTTTACTTCTCACAGGTTGTGATATGTGTATCTATTTATCATGTATGCTACTTTGCTCTGTGGACTGTAAAATGTTTCATTGTGTTCATAAAATAAACCAAACTTTCGCCGTCTGCATCTTTTACTGTTTTTCTGCTTTTGTTCACACCAAGTTTGACAAACCCACAGACATCCAGAGTTAACTCGCTAACAATGTGGAGCAGTCTCAGTGTATTTAGCTGCTTTTCCCTAAACACAACCAACTGAGAGAAACGCTTGTAGTCCTCACTTTGGTCATTTTGAACGCTGAAGGAGATTTGCTCCATAGACCCCTTATACTAGTGTTTCCTGCACTTAATCCATCACTACTATGTTCTATTTAAACCCAGATTCCTTTTATAGTTTGCAGTTTCTTTACTAACACATTTGTAGATAAGTTTATTGCTGAACGACACAGCTAGCAGTCTCACTCACTCTCTAGGTTTTTGAAGTTTTGTGTGTAATGGTTTAGTCTATCAAACCTTACCCTTTTCTCCCCAGTATCACAACAGTATGACTCCCAAAGTACGGATCAGTAAACAACCAATGATTCTAAAGCCAGAACAGAAAGATACAGTTGGAAGATGCATGATTGCGTTTTTATGATGCATAGTAAAACTACCCCCTCTTCTTCTTCTCTGTGTTGTTGTTGTTGTTCTTGTGTGTGTGTGTGTGTGTGTGTGTGTGTGTGTGTGCCTTAGAAGTCAAATAATACATTAGCCACACTTAAAAAAACAAAAAACATTTGAATTTCATTTAGAACTGAGATTCTAAGTTGTAAGCAGAAATCTTATGCTCAGCCACAAACATGTTTCCCCACTTTCACAATGCTGAGGTGTCAAATCCACAACCCCCAACAAATGGTTTGTTACACGCGGGTGTGAAGGGCAAGCTTTACTTACACAGCCTCACACACAGTAGATTTTAAAGTTTTTGGGTACAGTGGTTTAGCCACAGATGTAACTTATACTTTTGATAAAGACCACTCCACCTGTTTATTTCTTAAGAAATTAAGCATCTTTATTAAGCTCTTATTTATAAATGTCTACACAATAATAGACACTGTGTGCTCTGTGACATTATAGTCTTCTACTGCTGCTTCCAGTGGTTTGCATTTTAAACTCCCAACCTTTCAGGTTGTTATGAACGACTTATATTTCTAACATTTTGTGATATAAAAGTGAACCATGTGGGTTTTTTAATTTTCTGTGTGATGGAATGACTTAAGACACGAGTTATTTAAACAATTCTAAATGACAGTGTGATGGCCATAGTACTTAGTGTGGGCCAAATATGTTAAGGATAATGTTTATCAATGTAAAATTGCAAAGAACCTTTGAATAGATTATAACATCTTGTAAACAGTTACCTCAGAACCTGTACTGTCAGCCCTATGTATGTAAGGTGAAACTTTCCACAGTACTTACACTTAAGTAACTAAACACATAAAGTCACCCTTACCAATAATCCACTGCTCCTTGAAAAAAGTAGCACAAACAGACAACTGACTCAGCAATGATGAGTAGAGCTACCCGAGGCCGAGACTCAAGCAGAAGAAAATTAAAAGTTTTGGTTTTTGCGGCTCGAAAAATTAAAGAAAGTATGTTTAATAATTCAACAAGACCTACACTTTCAACACACGTACATTCAAATTTTGGATCAGACTAACATCGCTGTTGTTCAGTAGTTTTTATCCATTCAAAAAAGCCATTTTACGGCTTTAACGTTTCCAGCTGATAAGGAGAATGAGTGCATTTCATCAAATGGGCGTCCAAAGGCTTTAAACATCCGCTTTGTCTGTAAAGACAGTATCAAACTACAGAGCATTGTTTTTACTAAAATTCAACATTTTCAGATGAAAATTTGGCAGCTTTTTTCACTGTAACACCCCCTCAATGCCATTTTTAGGATATTCTTGGTGATCCCATTTTTATCATATTTATGCTTTTGGGACTGAGGGTATCTAATACGTACGTCGTCACAGTGTATTGTACTACCAACTGTGAGGGCTCTGCTTTTGCTTTGAGCAGACTGTTTTTTATTTTGTCTCGTGAGTGTGTGTTTTTCAAACGAGATCCTCCTCCTCAGTTTGATTTTGTTACCACAAACTTTGTGTAAAGTTCACAACAGAGGTAAAGAGATTTAAACACCCCAGTTTGAGGAGGCAGGGGTTGGACCAGCTGCACAGGGCAGGTGAAACAGAGAGTGTCAGGGGAGATGTGCAACAGAAGCAGAGGGAACATTTTACAAGATGATAAATGGTACATTTAGATGATTAAGGATTTGTTGACAAGATTAAAAGACACGGCCGTCAGAATTCAACAACATTACAGTTTGATTAAATAAAAAGTTTTAAACTACACAAGGTTCATTTTCTCCTCTGATAGTAATCATATTAAACATGTCAAGAAAGAAAGAGTACAAAGAAAAATAGTAAATGTGTGTCTAATTCAACTCTTCCTGTGAACCTTATATGGTGAACCTTATATGGCGATGGCCAGAGGGGCCGATGGCGCGATATGGCAGCCTAGCCTCTGTCAGCCTGCCCCAGGGCAGCTGTGGCTACAACAGTAGCATGCCGCCACCTGTGTGTGAATGTGAGAGTGAATGAATAGTGGCATTGTAAAGCAATTTGGGTGCCTTGAAAAGCGCTATATGAAATCCAATCCATTATTATTATTATTATCATTATTATATCATCCCTTAATATGTTCGGTGTTACAAACTTGAAGAATCAGAGAAAAGATCATCAGACATTAATCTAATCAGTTTTCAGCCTTCATTCATTCATATTGAAAAGTTGGAAATCTTCCCTGCTAGACCGAAGTGTAGCGTTTAACACCATTGACCATAACATTTTATTACAGCTATTATTAAATGGAGAGGCCTCTTCACACACTGAGGTTAATTATGAAGCTCCACAGGCTTCTGTGCAAAGACCAGTTCTGTTTACATTATACGTGCTTTAGAAGACATAGCGTACATTTTCACTGCTATGCAGGTGATACCCACTTTTATTGGTTAAACTGCCGGGATGTCTTAGACACATAATGAGCTTTAATTTTCTGCTTCTAAGTTCAGATAAAACTGAGGTTATCATAACGGGGCGTAAAAATCTTAGAAACACTGTCTAACAAAATCCTTACTCTGGACGGCATTGCCTTGAGTAGTCTGTTGTAGTCATTTGACGCATTATAAGTAAAACTAAAGCACACAATCCCACACAACATCAACATTTATTTATATACAAAAATAAAAATGCCTTTTTACAGAAAAGAATTGTAACTTCATATTTTATCAACGATTACGCGGGTACATAGGGTAAGTTGATAAAATCTGAAGTTACAATTCGTTTCTGTAAAAAAGCATTTTTATTTTTGTATATAAATACCTGATCAGTGAGCAAACGTTTCTGAAAACATCCAGATGAACAGAATCAACCTTTTGGGATCAGCCAGCAATGCAGCATCATTGTTGTTCAGGTTCAGAGGTTTGCAGGAATGAACTGATGACCAGAAACAGCTGCAGAGTCCAATAAAATACCAGCTGGAGTTCAGCTGCATTTGAAGAAGTCAAAGAAAAGTAAGGATGGCAAAGGGCGATGTTTTCTTCCAAAGAACTGAAAACATGGTCGACGCCTCATTAGAAGAATAATCTGGACATTTGTGAGGAACTCTAACCAAGAAAGCAACACAAGAAAGCAACATCACACAGATCCAACAGACAGTTTCCATGACTGGAAGTGTTCAGTGTAAAAATGCTACATTGCATTATTGTTCCAGATGTGCTGACATCACCAGCAGCAGCAGCACAGCTGTGTGATACGATGGATCTCAGTTATTGATCCAACACACAGTAAATACAAAGATCAGGATTTATGAGAGTAATCATTATGAGTCTGAACACATGATCACTGAATGTTAGTCTCCACAATAATAAGCTAACACAAGCAAACACAGCTTTCCACTCTTATTTTGAAACTTCTTTAGAGAGCTGTGATGTGAGCGTGCCTGGCTCTGAGGCACTTGGGTCAGCCTCTGTTGTTTAGAAGTGTTACAGACTGTGAATGACACAGACCTGTCAGTTTCATGTTTGTCTGTAACACAGCTCAGGGGCTCCATGCTGAACGCATCCATCCAGTGTTATTGATCCAGGACTAATACCAGCATTGGGATCAATACTACACAATCACATGTGTCCACGTGATGGATTTGACCAGCTTTATTCATTAATGATCAATCAACTTATTTACTGCATCTGAGTCCAGCTTCATTTAAATGATCCAACCATGAAAATGACATCAGTCCTACAGAAGCACTTAATGCTAACAGGAAGTCATTGATTAAGGTGGAATAACACAGAGACACAACCACTCACAGTTAACCTGACCCCACTAACTGCATGTGTTTGGACTGTGGGAGGAAGCCGGAGTACCGGAGAGGACGCACACAAACACGGGAGAACATGAAGCTCAGCACTGAAACAAAGATGGTGGATTTGACCTCAGGACCAGGCGCGTAATTTCCAGGGGGGTTACGGGGGTCATGACCCCCCAATAATCAGATCCAGCCAATATAATTTCATCATTCCAGTTTATAAAATTATGAATGATCTTGCATAAATAACTTGTTGATTTTCTTTAATCGTTTCAATTATTATCAGCAAAATAGTTTCATGTTTAATCATCTAGTAATGTAACCCCCCCCTCCTTCGCTGCATACTTGGTATTACCCAACCAGCTTTCTCTACCAAACCTTCACTGTTTGCTGTATGTTTGTTAGCGCAGTCGCTGGTGCCAGAGACTGCCAGTGACTTCAGTCTGAGGGTTTGAAGTTTCCATGTCTGTGTGGTGTGTGGTGTGAAGGCTGCTGGTTAAACTGGGACTCACTGTTTAAAGCACTGAGTGCTCATAGAGAGATGCTCCATGAGTCCCAGTACAGACTACAAACATGGTGGAAACTTAGCTTTGATATCCACACACTCTGCACGTCTGTGAGTAACTGTGATGAAGATGTGCAGAGATCTGTGTACAAACAGGAGAAAGACTGTAAAGACTCTGTGCTTCTAACAGCCTCTGTTAACATATGTGAGGCTGTTTGTTGTTGTTGCCATGGAGCTTTTCACTGTTTGGGTCAGCAGGTCATGTGATCAGGTTTGTTCTGCTCGACGATGGTTCAGTGTCAGGGTTTGTTTGCATTCATCAATAAATATCTAAATAAATCAAAGACTCCATGTTTGTTCTTTCATCATGTGACCTCTGCTCATCCATCTCTGTGTGTATCAGGATACATTTAGTTCATAATACACAGAAAAATCAGAGTTATTACCTGTAATAAATGTGAAAGATTCCTGCAGTGATAACCAGGCAGGACTGAAACACATCCAAGCTGTCACCACGGTAACAGCACCGTCCATCCACAGGTGAGGGGAGGAGCAAAAAGAGGGACTTTCACCATTTTATACTAAAAACACTCGACTAATGTTTCTAATATGAAACAAATAAGCCCACATTAATGTGAGCATTTATTAAATAATAATAATAATGATTTCCTCCTGATCTCATTTCCATAGCAGAGAAAACTGTGGTGTATATTGAGGTGGAGGGTGTGGTCTATGGCTCAGGTGTAGAGTGAGGGTGGGGTGCACCACAGCAGCATGCTGGGACTGCTGAGGGTGGAGGAGGGAGTGATGATGACATCAGAGCTGCAGCAAAGCAGTCAGCAGCACAGAGACCAGTGAACACACAGTCTGTTCATCTTTGCATAGATACAATATATAGCACAATATTGAATGACAGAGACGCTGTGTGAGCTTCCACAGATACACTGACGTCAGCATCCAGAGTCCTCCTGCTGCTCCCCCCTCAGAGCCCCGTGATCAGCACCAACACATTCAGTTAGATGACAGAGTCCAGCTGCAGCTAGAATCAGCTCTGTCAACAACAGCACAGCGTCAGTGTTTCACACTCAGTGAAAGGAGGAAACAGCAGAAGAACACCATGTGTGCTACGTTTCCCAGGACAGACTACAAACTGCACAAATACAGAGCAGCACGTGGAAGGACCTGGAGCTGCATTTAAAGAGAAAAGACAGCGTGATGTCCTGTATGGACAGGTGGAAGGAACCAAGTCCTCAGCTGAAACACTCGTGTTTGTCCACAGCAGGAAACACAGCAGGAAACAAAGAAGTGCAGCTCATGGATAACACACTTCCTGTCAGTCAGAATGAGGCTGGAGCCAAACACAGAAAGGTGTTTTTGTCCAGATGAGCCCAGAGAAGAAACACGAGTGTTGACAGACATCAGAAGCTCAGAGAGGTGAAACATGTGTGCAGTTATACTTCATACATAATCTGCACTTATTTCCATCAGACATGCTGTCAGTAAATGATTGGTTTCTATTGATTCTACTTCCTGTTGACTAGTTTGATGACAGTGAAACAATCACAGCTGATTGTGTGATGATGTCACTGTTACATTCAGTGTGTGTGACATCATGTTAGTGCAGGCTGATAACAGCCTGGTTATGATGCTGTTAGAAACACATGAACGTGTCCATAGATCAGTGTGTGTTTAACATGAGAGCTTCAGCCCTGCTGATGTGTTCAATAAAGACATGCAGGAAAACTGATGAGACTCTGAAATAACTCTTTATATTTATAATGTAACTCTGCATCAAAAGAACAACAAAGGATCCCAGACAGGTTTATGTCAACAAAGACGATTCTGATGTTTCTGTGTTTCTAACAGTTTGACATTATTAGTAAACAGACTGCAGTGAACAGGATTTATAAAGAGCTTATATATAAAGATATGACAGCTGTTTGTTGATCACTCTGTGTTTGGACCTGATCAGTCCAGCTGTTTACTTGAAATATGTTCATTTACCTGTGACGTTATATTTATGTTCTTGTCTCTGTTGAAAAACACATTTTAATGTCCCTCAGATTTTTCTCCCAGATGAATAAATATAAAAATGACACAAACTGACTGCAGCTACTTTTTGTCCTTTCTGTCAGAAACCTTCATGTGACTCATGAGAGACACGTTTCAGCTGTTTGTGACAGATCAGAGGCCAACAAGTCATTTATAACACTTTCCATCATTGTTTAGCACAAACACATGTTGACACAGCAGCGGGGCCGCAGTGAGAGTCAGAGCCAGGAGATAAAAACTCCTGTTTGACCACAGCCTCAGTTTGTTCCTGCAAACACTTCCTGTTGTTGACTGGGTGGAGTCAGGAAGCCAGCGAGGCCCTGCAGGACTGAGACTGCAGACTGGGACGTGCTCTGTGATGGAGATCAACAGCATCACTGACTGTTTCTGTGAGGACACCATCATCCCAGCAGGGCTGTTTCCCAACAACAAGCCTGGACCATCAGAGACCTGAAGCTGCTGCTGAATGAAAGAAGAGGATCTTCAGGTCTGGAACAAGGACCAGCTGAGAGTGTTAATAACGTTACTAATGTTCAGCTACACTTTACTAGGTCACATCTGTGACACGCGTCACTTAAATAAAGAAGCAAATATTGGCTCTGTTTTATCTGCTGGGCCCAAAAGTGACTCCCCGTATTTAAACTGCTATGAATAACTTGTTGGTCTATAATATGTGAAACATGTGTCAAATGTGTCCATCATGAAAGATATCAGGTCATCTTGAGCCACAAAAACATTCCTATCATGAGGTAGAAGCTGGAATCAGTTTGTTGCAGACGTTTATATATCCCATATTTATCCAGTTAAAGTCACATTGAAATTCAAAATGTCTTTTCAAGAGTCGTCTGTCCAAGAGGAGCAGAAACAAATATAACAACAGTTATTTAAGCTGTTTTAAAGGCCACAAAGGAGCAGATTGGTTATAATGCAGCTGCTTCAGAGGAATAAAGATGAAACACTGTTTTTATTACATGTGTAACACCTTTCAATCATGTGTTGACTAAAGTCTATTGACCAGTATAAGTAAAGACATCACACACACTCACATGGAAACACTGAAACCTGTTTTTGGTGCAGCAGCGGTCCCAGCTGCTCGCCTTTATCTAGACTGGGTCGGCTGCTTATCTCAATATAATCAATGTTTAAAGTTCTCAGTGTTTCTGTGTTGCTTCGTATAGGATCTCCCAGCATCATCACTGTGCTGTCCAATCATTGTGTGCTAGGTTACCCTTATAGTGCGATGTGTGTTTGCACAAAGAGAAGCATGTGTGTCAAATATAAATAAGCACAGAACAGAAAAAGCTGCCAGTTTCTTCTATTTAGAGTCAAGTTAGTGTTTTGTGTCTTTGTTTGAGGCCTAATGTCAAGCAGAGGTGTGTGTAACTGGACTGCTCTGTTATATGTGTGAAATGTGTGCTTCAGCATCATCTTCGTCACTGCTGATTCCTTTGTGTCATCATGTGTTGAGAAGAGAGAACAGTTATAACGGAGGAGCAACAGGAAGCCCTGAAATCTGCATCAACAAGGAAGTGTTGGCTCACCAGTGATCCCAGCAGAGCCACTGGTTTGGCTCCAGTTGTTCTAGATTCAATGATGTTGTTCCTACAGATACATGTTAGCATCTTTATTGTAGTAAAGTCTTGTAATGTGAAGCTAGAAACAAGGCAGGAAACAGCTCCATGATCTGATCTTAATGATGTTGTTTTTATTTCTGTCTTTCAGAACTGGATTGAAACTATCAAAGGTCTAAAAACAGCCTCAACCCTCCCAAAGACAAACTTTACACACGTCATCTTTCAGCTACAATCTTTGTTGCAGGGATCTTCTGCCAAACAAGGCTGAGAGAAGATTTCTTACAGCTGTCATGTTGATGCTGTTTCAATCTTTGGGCAAACACACTCATATATTAGGGCTGATATCAGGGCTGCACAAGTTCTTTGTGTTTGTGATCATGAATAATAGAAGTGTGCCTGTTGAAGATCATGTTTGCTACATGATTATATGTCCTGTTATTGTTCTGTATTATATTCAGCTTTCAGCATCCTTTCCCAGCCCCTGTTACACCATCCATACAAAGCCAATCTGACTGTGAGCCAATGTGTTTGATAGTTTGTGCTGGATCAATAGATTTGACAGACTTGGTTCTCATCCAGAGGGAAACAGTCCAAATTCAGATCTAATGAAATGATGGAGGCTGTTTCCTACCACGGTGCTAATGTGTGACTAACAAGGCTCATGGTCTCCAGCAGACAAGCGCCTGGAATGAGGTGAGCTGAGTGTTGCTTTGGTGGGTCTGTGCCCACGTCATGCATCAGGATTCATATTGGCAATAGTTCATATCTCTGTTCTTTAGCCTTCATCACAAAGCTGTGAAGGAAAAACAAACATCTAACAGGATCTGATGGATGCAAAGTCCACTGAGCTCTTTGTCATTTACAAACTTGTCCAACCAACAAGAGCACAGATGAAAAACACAGTGACACTTAAAGGATTTTGCCATATATGAGCATAGATTACTTTCATATAGATTTTCAATGCAGGCTTTTGGTGAGCCGCTGGGTTCTGTCTAATAATCATCTCAGCATTTTACAATAGAATAGCTCTTTATTAGCTCTTCATTTATTGTTATTGGACATGAAACAAGGAAGCTGTGTTTCTCATTGGATGTTAGTTTCATGTTCATCAGGATCATTTTCTAAAGAGCTGATATTTAGACCATTTACTGCACTGGCTGCACATTCTGTCTACATTTCTCTGTATGTGCTGTGTTTGTCTTTCATATTTCTCCATATTGACACAAACAGTGAACAGCAGTAGATCTACTCTTCATCTGTTTTAGGCCCAGTGAAAGATCTGAAGCAGAAATGGTGTCATTAGGAGAAGAAGAACGGCGAGGAGGCAGCAGCTCTTAAAGATGAAACACAGCAACTTAGCCCTGAGCTCAGAGAGCTTCACATGAAAAAGCTCCTCAAGCAGATCATGTCAGAGGTTTGTCATCAACAGGAGGAACTGTTCATATCATAGAATGAAGGATGCTTGTCAGCTGGATGAAGAAGGTTATTTAATGGCAAACGTTCACATTGAAGTCAAATTGTTGTGGTGTTGAACAGATTCATGGACTGATTGTCTCCAGAATGTTAGAAGAGCTTCAATGAATCATTAGAAACAACTTACAGCTGCACAGTTGTGTCAAACACATCTTTGTGTCATTTTTGTGTTTCTACATGTGACACACGTCTAAAACATGCACACAATTTGAAGACAAACAGGGACTCATTTGTTCCCACAGCCAGATGCTGAGAGCCATTTCCTTGTAGTCCTGTGTCTATATATATGTACCATTAGATGTTATTGGAATGATTGTCAGCTTTGATAGTTTCATGTATGTTTAGCTGGACGGCTGTTTGATCCTCCACATGTTTAAAGGTGTCCAGTCCTGAGACACTGGGGGTGGAAACAGCTGTGATGTCATTGGACTGTCACAAAGACAGAAGTGCATGAAGTGAGCAGCCAAGGAGCCGCTGATGTTTTGGATTCAACAGCATTTGAAAGGTTGACACAGACACATTTGCACATAGAAAGCTGAATTTGTCATATGCCACAGTGAACTCACTGTTCAGTGTTTTTCAGGAAGCTTCTTAACTGCCTCTGCCGCCAAACAAGCAGCTGATGTCCTTGAGAAGAAGCTGAAGAAGTCTTCAACAACAAATACAGGAAGTGAACTTTCAAATACTAGATTCACTTTAGACTCACACAAGAAATGACTCAACTAGCTGTGTTTGATTGACTCCTTTGACTCTATGAAAGCTCAGTGTGTGTCTGTACACAGACTGTTGTGTTGGACTGTTATTCAGTTGTCTGCTGAATGTTTTCAAATGTCTGCATCTCAGTGTAGATGAGGCTGGGGGTCATGGGAGGCCACCATAGCAGTCTCTTCAACATCATGACATCATCATAAATGCTGCTGGACTGTCTGATGGGCTGACGGTGAAAAAGCCGTCGGGAAGGAAACAGAAGACATTTCAGAGGCTGCAGCAGATTTCTTTGATTTGGGGCCTTTTTCAGCTTTATTGGACAGAGCAGTGAAGATAAGTGACAGCAAAGCAGAGGGAGAGAGAAAGGGGGCGTGGTCAGAATCAAAGCCAGGCCAGCTGCTCTCCACCTCGTGGCACATGGTCACCTGCTCATCCTAGTGAGCTCCACCAGCAGCCCTTTCAATCATTTGGGCTGACCACAGCTGTCTTCTTGGCGATGAGGATGATGGTGGAGGTTTTGAGGCAGGGCGGGACGGTGTTTAATGACAAAGAAAGGTTGAAGATTTTAGTGAAGACTCCGGTCAGTTCGTCAGCACATGCTCTGAGAACCTTTCCATGTATTCCATCAGGACCTGCTGCCTTCCTGGGATTCACTGACCTTAGAACACACCTCACTTGATGCTCCCTAAGTGTTAGTGTGCCGGTGCTGGGGGCGGGTGGAAGTGGTGTGACAGCTGAGGGTCTGGTCGTCTCAAAGCGGGCGAAGAAACGATTTAGATCCTCAGCCAGCGAGGCATCAATCCTAGATGTCGCCTGGTTATTGCTTCTGTAGTTGGTAATGTGATTGATCCCCTGCCACATTTTTCTGGGGTCGTTGTCAGCAAAGTGATCTTCAATCCTCCTCCTATAGGCAGCCTTAGCTTTCCTGATGCCTCTACTCAGGTCTGCCCTGGCCGCCCTATACGCAGCCCTGTCCCCTGACTTGAAGGCAGTGTTGCGGCTTTTTAGGAGGGATTGCACTTCGCTATTCATCCAGGGTTTTTGATTTGGAAACACCCTGACCCTTTTGTTGACGGTGACATTGTCAACACAGTTCCTGATGTACGAGAGTACAGTGTCCGTGTACTCCTGGAGGTTGTGGCTGGAGAATAAATCCCATACAGTAGTTGAGAAGCAGTCCTGCAGTTGAGAGAGGGCTCCTTCAGGCCAGGTTTTTATTGTCTTTGTCTGGGGCTTTGTTTTTCTCAGCAGGGGGGTGTAGGTGGGGGTGAGGGACATGCAGAGGTGGTCAGATCCAGCCAGGTGGGGGAGGGGTGTCGCTCTGAAAGCATGCCTGATGTTTGAATAGACACGGTCCAAAGTGTGTTCACCTCTCGTAGCAAAGTCCACAAACTGGACAAATTTAGGAAGCACAGTCTTTAGGCACGCTTTGTTAAAGTCGCCGGCGACAATAAAAACCCCATCGGGGTGGGCAAGCTGTTGTTTGTTAATGGTGTTAAGCAAGAGGCTGAGAGCCATGCCAACGTTAGCATCCGGCGGTATATAAACAGCTATCACAATAACTACTGTAAACTCCCTCGGGATGTAAAAAGGTCTGCAAGAGACTGCCAGAACCTCCAAATCAGGAGAACAGTGTGTGTGAATGATCCTGCTGTTACAACACCACTCGTTATGCACGTAAACACATAGCCCCCCTCCTCTGCTTTTACCTGAGTTGCTGTTTCTGTCATGCCGGTGTAGCGTGCGGCCTGCTAACTCGACTGCAGCATCAGGAATCAGCGGGTGAAGCCACGACTCCGTAATAAGAATAATGCTGCAGTTGCGTGCAAAGCTCGTGGTGGCTATCTGTAGCTCCAATTCGTCTAATTTGTGGGTGATGGATCTGGCGTTCGACAGGAAAAGGCTCGGAAGTGCTGGCCGGTGTGGTTGTTTGCGTAGCCTAGCATCTGAGCCCGACCGGAATCCCCTCTTCTGCTTTCTCTCCCTCCGTCGCCTTCTACGCTTGCTGGGCGGGCAGACCATCCACGGTGACCGTGGCGGTCTCGCTATCTCCTCCAGAATGTTGTGTGTTCGCTGATAGTCGCCGGAAACAGACAAACTATATTTGAAACCCAGGTCAATTAGGTTCTGGCGACTGTAAGAGATGGCGGCGTTGCAAACATTCAAAAATATACACAGTAAAAGTAAAAATGAGCACCAAACTGGAGAGCTAAGAGCCGCTGCACCCATGCGCGCCGCCATCTTGCCATTTTGTTTGGCCTCTACAAATATACACATTTGTTCATTGGTTGGACTTTTTGGAAGGAGACACATTGAAAACCATGTTAATAAGATCTTGTTGTTTCCTGTGGATCCGACACAGAGAGTGGACTTCAGACAGAAAGCGTGGAAGAGATTTTAGAGGCCGTGTGTGGCAACAGGAAGTTTCTGTATGTTTGCTGATCTTACATGTGGAAAACAACACGTGATGTTTGTGAAGTTCTACAATGATCATTGTTCTGACAGCATTTTGAGTGGGAACAGTTCAAACTGGGAGTAGTGGGAGTTATTTACTGACTGAAACAAGCTGAATGTTTCTGTGCACGATGAAGATCAGCAGCAGCAGCTCAGCTGATCAATGAATTGACATCTATCAGTCATTTCATGAGATGAAGTCATCAGCAGACATTTGTTCTAACTGTGTGATAAATGTCAGAACGTCAGGGCTCTGCTTTAGTCACTACTTGATGATCATTGGCTCATTGTTGAATCCAGTGGCCCAGTCTGACCTCTGACCCTTTGCTGCAGGTCTTCTGTGTTATCTCCACTTTCATGTCTGATCTTCTGCTGTATCGTCCAAAATAAACATCTGAATCATTTCCAACACTTCAGCAGATCTTTAGTTTGGGCAGCACAGTACAAAATAACACATATTGTACTATACTGCCCACTTCCTGATGATCGGGGTCACGGACGAGTCCGAGAACCTGAGCACAAGAGAACTGCGGTGAGCATAAACAGAGTAATCACACGACAAACGGGGTTTATCGGGGCTGTACTGACGAGAGTAAGTCCACCACCCAGCGAAGAAGCCTCTGAGCCTCTGCTTAAATAGCCCAGGAGTCCAGGTCATCAGGTAGATTCACGGCAGGTGCGTGGGCCAAGGGCGGAGCCCAGCTGAGCTCCGCCCAGGCAGACAGGTGAGAGACAGGAGAGAGAGACATATAACCATAGTATGCTAATAGCAAATTCTTTTGTCAGGTTTAAAGTGAGATCCTGCTTTAAGGGCAGCTTCATCTGCTGGTAATGACAGATGTTTCTAGTATATCAGGCTTGGCCAACATTACAGGGACTTACTTGCAGAGACCCACGAGCTCCAAACTTGGTGCTTTATGATTGGTGCAGATGCTCTAAGCTACTATTAACCAATAAGAACCACGGGGTCAGGTGTCACTACAAGAACTTATCAGCCACCAACTTGTATATATAACTTTACTCACACTTGTAAAACTCTGTAAGTAGAATTCAATGGGGCAGAGTGACCTGAGCACAGGCCCACTCTGTGACACTCAGAGCTTTGTGGATATCATCTGCAGGTGCACGTACTGGGAGTATTGGACACAGTGCATGTGCAGCCAGCTTGCAGCCACTTTGCCACCACTTTAGGACAATGTTTACAGTAGACTGAGCCACACTGACTTTGAGCAGTCATTGTGCTGCTGCATGGCTGATGGCACTGTCCCTGCAGCTGTCAGGGACAACAAGAACCACTCAGCTACCTCAGCCAAGCCAAGACTGTGCTGATGTTGTGACCTGAGACCAAGACACTAAC
Organism: Oreochromis niloticus; assembly: GCF_001858045.2. Taxonomy (NCBI): domain Eukaryota; kingdom Metazoa; phylum Chordata; class Actinopteri; order Cichliformes; family Cichlidae; genus Oreochromis; species Oreochromis niloticus. The sequence continues at coordinate 640,335 of NW_020327445.1, read as the reverse complement.
CCAGGATGGTGATATGATGGTGTGAGAGTGGGTGGATGAGCCCATCCCACCTTAAATATGGATCATATAAATATCTGTAATGCAACACATGTTTTATGCAACATGAACATATTTCCCAGCTGTTTCATGTTGTGTTTCCAAGATTTCAGTTTACTGTAACTTTCATTTGTATTTCCTTCAGTCTGTTAATCTTGGAGCTGTGAGCAGCTTCTTATTACCAGGTGAGAATATGTAACAGTCTGTAGATGTGATGACACTATGGAGCGGATCTCCTGTCTAGTGTGGACTGCACAGAAAGCTGATGTCACTGCAGCTGCTAATATGTGCTGCAGCCAAGCCTACATGAGAGGCTGTGCTGTGGAACAGGGTGGTGCAGGTGGTGTTATCTACATTTGAACATTAGACAACAGTCATATGAAGACACTTGATGTTGTTAGCTAAAGACCTACAATAAGAGAAAGAGAGCAGCAGCACTAGTGCAGCAACAGCAGCTCATGTTATAAAAACACTGATCAATGATTTGACTGTAGCTGCTCCAACTGTCTGTGTCAGTGATGCTGTTGGAGATGAATGTTTCAGTAACACTGAGACTGAAATGGTTTAACACTGGTTTCATGTTCAGAGAGATTTGACCTGCTGTTAAATGTCACATATTTCTGATATATGTATAATACATAATCATGCTCTGTTACACACATTCATATTTGACTGTTACTGCATCATATTCAGTCCTCGTCTTACACTCAGGTGTTCATCACAGTCACAGACGTGTCTGTAGTTGTTGTTGTCAGTGTGTGTGTGTGTGTGTGTGTGTGTGTGTGTGACTTTTACTGCTACCTTTCATTACATAATTACCAAAGAACAGCTCACTTCCAGATGTTTGCTGCCAAAAGATTTTGTCAAATGTTTATTATCAACTTATTTTTTATTTTCCAACCTAAATATCAGCTGCTTTAAAGCAGCCTGGTTGTCTAGCAGTACTAGTTTCTGTCACTAGATGGCAGTGTAGGCTTTGGTGTGTGTTTGATCACTTTGTGTTTGTCTGTTTCTGGTGTGATCACAGCTGAGACGTGTTTGGTTCTGTGGGCCTTTCAGTTTCATCTAAAACCTCCTGAAAGTCTGAATAATCGTCACCTTTGTTGAGATCAGACAAAAGCACTAACTAACAATAACGACTAGTAAGTGCCTCAGTTACCAGAAATTACAGTCAGAGATAAGTATTTATGAAACCTCAGAGAAATCAAACTTCATAACATTTATAGAAGCAGAATTATCCTGTATGTTAATCATCTGAAACATTATTATGATCTAAATACTTCATGAATCATTTTCTAAGTAATAAACCTATAATTTACAACCATAACAGCTCCTAAATAACTGCTCTGTCTGTGATGTAATGCTTTAGACATATAAACTGCTGTCACTGATGATGTTCTGAACTTATTGATCCAGATCTTTTAAATCTGTCTTAATGTAACCGGCGTGTTCCTACGTTGTGTCTGACAATGAAAGGTCAAAGAAACAAAGAGCTCCAAGTCATTAACTTGCTCGCTCCAGCTCCTACAACCAAATGCAAACAGTAGGGAAGAGGGTTAGCTCCACCCACCACAACTTCCAAGCTAGCAAGAATGATCTGTTCATGCTAGCATAGCCTGTGCCTGTAACACATCTGTGGCACACACGTACTACACATTTACAGCATCTAGCAAAGACAGGCACAATGATGACAAGAATTGAACTAAAAACACAATCAGAAACATCAGGGAGGCTAAATATACATTATATGTGTGTTGTACAGTGTTGGGAAAGAAATGACACCGACCACTCCCACAGGGGAATCGTAGAAAAGGGGAGGGGCCAAAGGGGTACCCCAAAATTTACAGGGTTGCACCAAAGAAGAAGAAGAAGAATGAGGAGGGGCTCCAACTGATAATAAACACAAGTGCAGACTTGGAGGTCCTGAAAGTATAACAGGAACAGTTTGGGTCTGGTTCCATTAATAAACTACATACTAATGCTCACTATTGTGTAGTTATTATAAAGTGCGACTAAATCCTCCCTCTGGATGGGAAGAGTCCATGTGTCAGTATTCAGACACCTGGCTTGGGTTTCTGCAGCTAATGTGTCACCTGTGAGGACTCTGAGACAAACCCACAGCATGCAGGTCATTTCTACATCTGTTGGTGTGTCCTCAGTTTCCCAGCATGCCTTGGCTGTGCTCATGGAAGTGAATGAGGGGGAAAGATCTGTCCTGCTGCCCTGTCAGTACTCGGATTTCATACCTGGTGATCTCAGAGGACAAAAGCAGCGTTACAGCGGCGCACATCGATGAGAGCTGATGCTCTCAACACTTCAGACCTCCGCCTGTCTCTGAGAAACCAACAATGGCTGTCAGCAGCAACTACACCTGCTCCACCAGTGCTGGGAGAGAAGAGCTGAGACTGACAGCTCTTTGTACAGGTCAGTACTGCAGAGGTCAGAGGTCAGTTTGCTGACAAACCATTAAAAACATTTTGAGCTAAAATCCATGGAAGTCACAGAGGAAAGAAGAGACACTGCAGAGAGGATCCAGAATATTTGATGTTTTCTGATGACAGTTAAAGTTTCCAGCTATCAAAAAGTGTAACAGCGCAGCCTTCATGTCCTTTCAGTTCTCCATCATTAATGATGACTGTCCGTTATAAATCATGTTGGCTAGTTTTCTAACTCAGTCCATGTCTCCAAAGCAAACTTCTGTCCACACTTTCTGTGCTGAGTCTTCAGGGATTCTTTTCACTTGGTGCTGAACTAACTTTAATGAATTGGGGCTCCAAAGAAACCCCAGCCCTCCCTAAACAAGGCTAACAAGCAATGCAACAACTCTGTGGGCTCTCTGTAGTGTAGCTATTAATCACAATCAGCTTTACTGACCACAGATATGCACACATGACACCTTCATGACAGACACTTACTATATGCACAGCATATGCATGAGGACTGACTATAAATATCTACAGAGCCACTTCCTCTGTCTGCTGGTGGTACATACCTGTCCTTCCATCAAGGCTGCTCTCCTTGCTCCTCCTCTTTCTCTGCTTTCTGCTGTCTGAGGTTTTCACTAAGTACACGGTCAGTTGTGGCTGATGTCTGTGGTCTCGTCCTGAACAGTGGTTCTGCTGACACTCACTGGTCCTCTGACTCGTTCCTTCCTCGTGTCGGTGCTTTCAGTCTTCTCATTTGGCGAGCTCATTATCCCAGCTGGGTATCTGATCAGGGCGGCAGGCGCAGGTGTTGATTGACCACAGTCAGATCCACCTACAAGCATCTTTGAGGGAAACATCCTGGTGGCAAAAGAAGCTGAAAGTCCCTGTAGAGTGTAGCTAGCATACAGCTAAAGCTAAGTCATTTCAAAGAGTTCTGTTCAATTCTAGTTATCAGTCACGTCTGAGCAACAACAGGAAGTGCTGTGGACTTTTGGAGGAAACAGAAGTTAATGTTGATGTCACAGCTCATTGCTCGCCCAGATCTTTGCACATCTGTAGACCTTTGCTGCAGAATGCAAAGCACACATGGCTACAGGAAGAGTTTTAGCTCCAACTTTGTTGGTTGGGAGCTGAACATGAGAAATCCTCAACACCAAGACTGATCACAGACACACAAAGCCCCGGGTCCACTCCACAAACTGTATGTGTCTCATTAAAACACAACGTGACCAAACAACTATGTTAATAAGGTGAAAGCTGGTCTGAAGTCATCAGTGACCATCACCTCCTCTGTCTCCACCCGCCTGCAGGCCTTCACCTCCTCATTCATCCACAGTCTGCCTCCCTCTGCTCCATCAGCTGACGTCCTCTGTACAACTACCTGCTGTGTGCACATCTTTGATTTCTTCTTCTTTGTATCCTGCAAAGCTCAAACTTCACTATAATACAAAGACATTTCAGAAACGCTGCACTGAGTGAAAGATAACAGCAGTGACCTAAATGAGTCTCCAGCGTATTCAAATAGATTTTCTGTGAAGCATTAAAATCAAACTTTTGTTTCTCATCCTTTCAGTTTTGTGCTCGTGCTGTTAGTCTGAGAAGCTCCTTGTTTGAAGTCAGCTCAGGATCATAAAGACTTCAAATCTATTTGATGCCTGAGTAACTTCCATACGCAGAAACATCTGGATCAAATCCACACTGAATGTTTATGTGACACATTTAAAAGAAGTCTGTGTTGTTCACAGTCGTGCTTGTACAGAGTGCTGACAGCTGACAGGACCTGACAGAAATAATGTGTCTGTGCTGAGTGAGGCACTAACATAACACATGATGAGTCTGTGATGGAAACACTGGTTCTTTCAGTCACTGGTGTCCTCACTCCAGTCCATGTCAGCTGGAACTAATGATTTGGATCTTAATTGTGTGAATGTTGTTGGATCTGTTTACATATTTGATTAAAAACAGTTTTATCTAACGTGATCCTTTCATATTTTAATAAGTGTTCATTGTTATTATGGGCTGTAACAGGCTGACTGTGTTACAGAGGATTTCATCCTTTGTCCATCAGGACAGTCAGACAGAAATCTGCTTCCTGTTCCCAGTGTGAGCGTTTGTCAGCCTCACTGATAGAGGACGGCTCTCTCACAGTGTGCAGACATGTTTAATGAGTTACTGCTAACAGTCACAGTTCATCGCAGCAGCTGTTTAATATGGACGTGAAAGAATAAGATCCAACATCTCCTCTGATCTGGACCCACAGCACTGATCACTGATCACAGAGTCTGTTACACAGACTGACCGTTCTGTGGTCAAACATGAAGGCATCAGCGTGACCTCTGACCTTTATCTACAGTGTTTCAGTCTATTTGAACTTTTTACATTGAGCCTCATGATCACTGTGATAACATGTGATCATTCAGCCCCACGAGTTCATGGATATACTGGAGGAAATGCGTCTTTATTAGAAGGACCAGACCTCAGACCTCACACTTCCTTTCGTCTATTTGTCTGAAAATGAGACGTCAACAGCATCACAAACATTAATGTTTAAAGCTTCCACGTGGTTTACATTTCCTCCATGGAAACAGGAAGTGTATGGAACGCCAGGACTGCCATAATGAATTACTTAAATACACCATGAAATAATTAATTAAATGTGTCAATAATTAATTAAAATTGGAATTAATTAATTAAATACATAGTTATGACACATATAATTAATTAATTATTGCCACATTTAATTAATTATTTAATGATATATTTATTTATTTCATTTTGGCAGTCCTGGCGCCTAGCTCTCACCATGAATTAATTTTATCTGTCAGCCTCACCCATCAAACCCAGGGGGCGGGGTTAACGCTGCCCATGCAGCTTCTCTAACATTTGATTGGTTGCCGTGCAAAGTAAGTCAAAACAGGTCGATCCTAGATAATCGATTGCTTCTGTAGACTTGAGGCAGTCAGGTGTCCCACAATGCATTTCAAATCACAGGCAGCAATGGTGGTGGTGTAGTTTTAAAATACCCCGTTTTTCTGTCACCAACTACACGCGAATGTCGCGCCGTAATCTTCACATGTCTGGTCAGGTTGTCAACATAGAACATGTTTGCAAAAGTGCTCAGATGTTTTCAGAGATTTCACTGCTCTGCTAACAGTCAGCATGCAGAGTGCACCGAGGGGGTTACGTCAACCGGTTTGTTTACATATTCCACTTTCCGTGTTCCACATGTTGCATTCGCATATTATCATTTTCACCGAACGATCGTCTCTTTCCGCCTGGTCTTGTGTCTCTGTGCTTCTGTAACATAAAGAACGAGCTGACATTTTTCTCACGAAACCAGCGATCAGCTCAACAGACCGTCAGTTTACCTGCATGCATCCTCCTCCTCACCTGTCAGCTGTTTAACACCTGCTGCTAATTCAAGAAACACGCCCACGTTACCTGGTGATAGTCACAGTTTAACTGGGCAGTCGGTGTTCGATATAACGCAATGTCAGCGCATTTTTCTGCACAAGATAAGTAAAGTATAGTATTTTCCAGAGGACAGAGCTGCTGGAGCTATAGGCTATTTATAGGCAAACCCACTTTATCGGCGGCTGATGTCCAATCACGGCACACAGCTTTGAAACCTCACCTGAGTTTTAGCTCTCAGTGGTTAAACACTGGACTTAATTCACTCAGGTTTTGTCTGTCGGGTCACGTTTACTTCGCTGTTTTATTTACAACTGAGCAAATCGGTTTGGCTGAGGTTAAAGTTACGTTTCATAACTGCATAGTTTTACAGACGTTTAATGGTTCACTGGCACATGTGTTAGACTGAACTATTCGCTTTTCTTTATCTGGTGTGTTTTGGATTTAACAGTGAATTTTGAGATTAAACTGACTTTTAAAATGTTTTTATACAAAGAGGAAAGAGAAGGCGCATTTCCACCGAGAGGAGCAGAGTTTGCAACTACATGTTCATAATGCAGACTGCAACCTGGACAGAAATATTATATCATCTGTTTTTTAATAGTTATTCAACTGTATTCTAAGCACCAGCTGTCTGTTAGAATTTTTAGAGTTTACTTAACTAAAAATAAATGAGGTTAACATATAATTTGTGTGATTTCTCTCTCTCTCTCTCTCTCTCTCTCTCTCTCTCTCGCTCGCTCTCTCTTTTCTTTTTCGGTCATGTTATGTTTAACTGTAAAAGGTTTGTTACAAACTATGAAATACATCGTGCAGACTTCTGGATGTTAGAAGAAAACTAATACTGCTCATGAATGAGACTAAAGGCAGGAAGGTGTCCTTTAAAACTAAACATGTTAGTAGGACCTCCCTATTTATATCATAGTTTATGATATAGCACGTGTATTTCAGTAATAGCCTACTGATTTCAGTGTAGTGGTGAACAGTCACACAGCTCACATGGGCGTTATCTGTGATCCTCCTTAACTATAATTTATCCAAGTTAACTTCAGTTAACCATTCAGACAGTTCTTTTGCAATGAAAAACATAAACACCTATGCTGCGTAATGTTTACATCATAGCTGCTTATGCAGTAACCATGGTAACCACGGACTCTGGATCGACGGAGGTCAGACAACAATTTTACATGTATGATCTTAAAACGAGTCTATGTTTGACGTTTGCTTTATATCTAATCTTCCTCTCAAACATTTAAACAGCAGCGAGTCTGGAGCTGAGGGAAGACAAACTCAAATTGTTGGAACAGGTTTCATCGTTTCTTGCGTGTATTAATTTTGTGATTTATTAAATGTATAAATATTAATCTAATCTGCTGCTGAGTGTCTTACGCTGATGAAAATGCAGAAAACACAGATCACGAACACCTGTTCAACCAGTCACTTTCATTCCACTTTGATCTGCGACAAACTGACGGTTCATCTCTGTTACAGTGTTGCGTTGCTATATTTTTGTGTTCTTTATGCTGTAGATTTCCACGTCTCTGGAATAGTTGGCAGTAATAAGGATGATTTTCTGTAAAATCATATTGATATGACCCGTGACATATTCGTAGATGACAGTTAGATAGTCAGCTGTGAACCTCTGGGTTAACTCAGAGAGCTGAAGATATCGTGGAGACGCTGACCTCGCTCCGTGGTGTACAGAGCCGTTTACCCTCATGATTAATATTCACAATAAAAATATTAGCCGAACATCATGAAGTCTGTATGTGTTTCATAGTGTCGAACAATCTTTGTACAGTTAAAGCCAGCAGTTACTACATGACGGAAACACCAACGTTTTCTCTTTTATACGTTTATACACAGGTCACGCTGATTACTGAACAGAAACCCAAAGATCAGTTGTTAATCGAATTTATTTGCTCTCTCTCCTCCTTAAACATGTTTTTAATGTTAGTTATAATTCAGAATTGGCGACTGAAACACGTAGGACACATACGAACATCAGGAAATAAAACCCCGATAAATATAACCTCAGTAAAATAAGTCAGTGTCAGCGGGGTTATTACAGCTGTGTACCGGGGCCTGCGCTTTGTCGGCGGTAACAACAGCTCGATTGCTTGCGAGGCGAGCGGGTCTATCCCACGCTTTGCCGTGAGACTGGGCTGGGCAGACATCTCCGAAATCATCGAAGCACTTTTGCAAAGAGGCTGTATCTTGACAAACCGACCAGACATATGAAGATTAAACCACTACATTCTCGGCTAAAAAATATTAAAACTGTATTTGGTGACACACAAACAGGGTTTTTCAAAGTTCAGTTCTGCCGGTTGTTGTGGGCTATAAACAATGGCCACCAGGCCAAAGCAATGGTTTTGAGTCGATCAGCGTTAACCCCACCCTCTGAGTTTGATGGGTGAAGCTGACAGATAAAATTAATTCATGGTGAGAGCCAGGCGCCAGGACTGCCAAAATGAAATAAATAAATATATCATTAAATAATTAATTAAATGTGTCAATAATTAATTAATTAAATGTGTCAATAATTAATTAAAATGTGAAATACATAAATAATTAATTAAATGTGTCAATAATTAATTAATTACATGTGTCATAACTATTTATTTAATTAATTAATTCCAATTTTAATTAATTATTGACACATTTAATTAATTATTTCATGGTGTATTTAAGTAATTCATTATGGCAGTCCTGGCGTTCCATAGAAGTGCTGCTTTTAATTTGAAAACACATTTAAGGATGTGGAAAAGTACAAATCTGGCAGCTTTTGTTGGACATGAAATCGGTAATGTGTCTGTGTGACAGCTGTGGAAGCACAGGAGCAAAGTCTGCGGGAAAATCCACAGACTCTGTAACACTCATGTTCGAAGGAGGTTTTTCACAATAAAATACAAGATTCAGTTTAAATGAAACTTCCTTCACCTTGTAAGGAAACATTTTGTGGACACGATGGTTTTCCAGCTAACAAAGTTAGTCCAGTGAGAGACGGCAGGAGGAGCAGAGGTCAGCTCACTGTGACAGAGGTCACACAGATGTGAACAGGACACACTGGTGTGTTTCATCTCCACACACAGACAAACTACAGCAACACTGACTCCACCTCCAAACATACTGGTTTGTGTCCTCACACAGTGATGGTTCTGTACTACAGTCACTGGTCCCATAGAGTTCTTTACCAGGTGGTGTTGAAGAGCTCTCATGGACCCGGGACATGAAGGTGATGTAAGTGGCCCCAGAGATCTGAACCCAGTTCTGCTGGGTCCACGGTCGGTCTGAGAGCACAGCTGGAGTTAAATATACAGGATATAAAGTTTAAGACGTGTTTGTTTCCTGTGGGAACATCTTGTTCCCTCGTTGGCCTCTGGGACGCGCTATCTTCTCACATGTTCTTCACATCCAGCTGTTGGCTCGGTGTCTCGGTGCAGCAGATATCTGATCGTGCTCTCGTCGTTGTCGGTGACGCCTTGGTTCTGCTCGCGCCCTCTCGGGTTTCTGTCCTCAGCTTTTCTAGCTTCTGGATTCTGTGTGTGGAGTGTTGTCCTCTTCCTGTAGAGCGCAGCGTCACACTGATTTTACACACATGTTGATGGTCAGTGGGCCGGACGAGTGAAGCTCCTCTTTGTGTCAGTGCAAAGATGTTTAAGTCACTGTTGATTCCTGAGACATGTTAATATAAAGGAGCAGCTTCAGCAGCACGTCTCAGTGTTTCTACAGGACAGGACGGCCTCTCCCAGTCACCACGGGGGGAGAGGTGGGCTTCCCCTGGACAGCTCTTCAGTCTGTCGCAGGGCGCTGTGAGACTTATTTCATATATTTAAAGTTACAGAAACTGATGCCCTGCTTCATATTTTCCAAAGCTGTCCAATGGGCTGAAGTCTTTGGCCGATTCTGGTCCCCGGGCCTTATGTTTGACAGCTCTGCTCTAGAGGAGGCTGACACTTTAAAAACATTTAGTGTTGCAGAGTTTTCATTGGACCTATAGGATCGTGGCCACGTCCTGTAATGTAGCCGAGTTAAGGCAGCAGCACAGTTACACTAACAACAGTGTGAAACTACAGGCTCATCAAACACAGTCACACAGCAGCTTCACACACACTCAGTATCTGCAGCTGAAGGCAGCGTATCAGGGCTGCAGCTGGACTGTGGTTGGCTCCAGAGAAGAAGAGACAAACACATCTTCTCTTCCTCCTGAATAAATCTCAGACGCAGCAGGAAGCAGCTGCTCGACCTTCTGCACAGTTACACGACTGCTCAGGGTTACGATGTCAGCAGAGAGCAGGAAGCAGGTGTGTGCTGGACTCCTCACATATCACACGTGAGGCTCCGTAATAATAAAACCACAGGGATCCAGGTGTGTTACAGTTTAAACAGATGAAGGTAAAATCAGCTCCAGATGTTTGGATCTCATTCAGTCTCAGTCAGTTTCTCTTCTACTCGCAGTTTTACGCTTGTTTGTCTCCTTCTGAGAGTTCAGCTCCGCCCACAGCAGTGACAGTGATGTTAAAGCTGATCACACATCACACAGGGATTTATTATGTTGGACATTTGAGACAAAGCTGGTGTGTGTGAAGTATTAATGATGTTTAGTGAGCGTAGCATCAATATGAAGACGAGGAGAATGTGAGGAAGAATCGGGTTTCACTAAATGAATGTTTAAATTTGAGTTTTCATGCTGTTTCACGCTCAGAGTAAACTTAAAAACAGAGTTCACAAAGGTCATCAAAGGTCATCATCTGTCTGTCAGAGACAGGATCCTATATTACTGCTGACAGAGCAGCTGATGGAGGAAGAATCAGAGAGTAAAGTTGTGTCTGAGCTTCCATAATCAACACTGATGCTCATCAGAGGAACAACTGTGAACAACTGTGCTCTCCCCACACAGCTCTGACACACCCTCATGACAGCTGATTGGTCAGTAGGTGGGCTGGTCACACCTGCTGATCACTCACCTGTTCCAGACCTGCCCACAGATATAGATGAGAAAATATGAACTATGGATGATTATGAGCTGAGTGCAAAATCCAGGCAGGAGTAACGTGCAAAGAGTTTCACAGCCTGAGTCAGTAAGTGTGTTATTGTAAGAGCAGAGCAGTGATGGGGGTGAGGGGGCGTGGTTTAGCTCTTTGGTCCTGTGGTGGTGGAGAGGGTGGAGCCGAAGAAAGTGAATCTGTGGACAGCTGTGCTTCATCCACACATGAGTTGAGATCAGGAGTGTGTGTGTGTGTTGTAGCATCTAATACTTTCCTCACTCAGGGACATGAAAACACTTTATCTGCAGCCTTTGTGATGCTGTTGATATTCTGTCTGCATTAAAATGAAACAGCATCAAATCAGAGACGTTGTTGTTTGTAACTAAACACATAATTATTCCCCCTCCTGTCATTGAAGCTGCTGCTTTTAGAAACAGGAGGCTGTGGAGGCCCTGAGAGCTCCTTCATCCCCACAGTCACACTGTGACACAGAATCAAATGGACACTCTGAAGATCATGAGTGGATTTGTTTTCTTTCTTTTTCCACAGAAAGTAGTGAGAAACAAGTCTGAGCTGTTTGTTCAGCCGTGACTCAGCAGCTAAAGCAGGGGTGTCCAACATACGGCCAGCGGGCCACATCAGGCCCTGATACACTTTCATATGTCAGTTATTATTAATGATTAATGTGGGAGCTGAATCTTCATCTTAAGGTCAAAGGTCACCCAGGCTGTGAGCAGAATCCTTAATGCAGGAAAACAACTTTCCAGGACTTTCCCCAAATTCCAGGTCAGATTTTATTGGTCAGAGAAAAGAACTTCAAATTTGGATCCAGTGCTCGTGTCACGATGCTGATCAGCTGATCGGTCCTTTCATTGTTTATCAGAGGAAACTTTATCACTGAGTTTAGTTTGGACGATCCACCAATCACAGAGCTCCATCAGGGACCTTACAGTAACTACATCCACCAGCAGAGCTTTGATTGCACTTCTCTCCACCACCACTAGATGTCTCCACACTCTGTGCTGACTCCAATGAACCATCAGAGCTGCTGAGCCTGAACCTCTTTACTTGGTTGAAGGCGGCTGAGCCCTCCACCTGCCACAGCCATGTTTCCAGCATCACTTTATTTTATAGCAGCTGGAAGATTTCTGAAAGTCACCAAAAACAGCAAAAGTGGGACTTCCTGCTTCTCACAGAGGACTTCCTGCTTCTCACAGAGGACTTCCTGCTCCTCACAGAGGACTTCCTGCTTCTCACAGAGGACTTCCTGCCAGTTCAGACAGAAAAAATAACCAAAGTGTGAACAGCATTTCTTCATTCACATGACCTTTAACCTCTGACCGCTGAAGCTGGCTGACCTTTTCTGCTTCCTTTTCCATCTATTTCAAATTAAAGGCCATCCTAATAGCTGCTGGACAGTTTTGTATTAACAAGGCTTTTATTGTGAAACACTGATTTTGTCCTTAAGAATATGTGTGGCTCTGACAAACGCTCCGTTCTTTGCTGTGAGAGACGGAGTTTAGCTTCCTGTGAGGACAGGAAGTGATGTGAAGGCTTATGTGAAACTATGAGGAAGCTGAACTCTGTGGCAGTCTGCCCTGATGTTTGGCTGCACACACTAAACTGAGCTGAAAGAGAGTGTGTGTGTTTTAGTGTGCAATAAGAAGTGAAACACACACACACAGCAGCTGCTTTCAGCACACACACTCACTTTGTTCACATGAGGACAAAAACTTTATTTCACTGAGCTCGTGTGACAGGAGAGTGTGAGTTTAAAGCTCTGCACAGATGAATCACACGAGCTGGGCAGGTTTCTGTGCAGCTTCACCTGAGACACGAGGAGGGAGGAGACAAGGACATGAGGAGGCAAAGGAGACCCGATGACAAAGCGCTCAGAGTAACGTCTCTGACTGGAGGCGGCTTCATGGTGTGATGGTGGATAAAAGGCTGAAACATGCTGAAGGTGGTGTTTGACTGCAGGCTGGAAGCATCACACTTCATGACAGCGCTCGTCTCCCTGCTGCAACACGTCTGACTCTTCTTCTGTGTTTCCAGATTAGAGAATGTTAAGATTCAGAAGTTAAGGAGAGATCTAGGAGGAAATCCAAATAACAACACTGGTCCGGCCGGGTGGAGTCAAACGATGATTTTAATGAACACACGCAGAGTGGGGAGATGGTACGCCGTACGCAGACAGCATGAGCTCCGCCCAGCAATGACACAGCAATCCCTTTATATCATCGAGGTATTTTCAATGACGCCCTCTCTACGTCAGTACATGCATCAGTTTCAAAACCACAAATGTTCTGTTGACAACTTTTAACACAGCTTAAAAAGAACATTCTCTTCGCCTCGAAGCCAGGTGCTTCCTGTCACTGCCGGACGCTCGCTTATTGTCTGGAACATCAGCAATAGTACTGCAACAAACTGTCACGTATGCAGGCACAATTTTGCAGTTGCAAGCAAAACATGATTAAACTTTCACCTATAAATGAACCCACTAACTGTATGTGTGTCTCGTCCTTAAATGCTCTCTCATCTCACCCGTTGCACTTCTGACCTTTCACCAGAACAGAGGCTCATCCTTACATAATAATAATAACCTAACTGGAACTATATATGTAATATGTTGAATAAATGTTTTAATCAAGAACCTCTACTAAAAGCTTAATCAAAGGATATAAATGAATAAAAGATAATAAAGAATAACCTGGTGAGAGTCCCCTGAGACTCTGCTTTCGGTTTCACTTCCTGCAAACCTGCAGTTTCCTGTCAAGACTTTTAGCATAGGCTATACTGCAGGTTTTAGATCTCACCTTCGGTCAACACACCTGAATCACATGATTAGTTCGTTACCAGGCCTCTGGAGAACACCACGATTTATGAAATTATAGAACTAAAATAACAACAATTGTCTGCTTCTTTAAAATTTCTTTTATTACATCAAACCAGTGAAAACTGAAACAAACAAAGAGCTGTTAGCATGTTTAGACCAACTCTGAGACAGAGACTGTAAAGTTCTGCACTTTAAATCCTGCAAATGATTCACACTGAAAGTATCTTAGTTTAGTATAAGTGAGCCACAAAGCAGCCTGATAGCTTTAAAAACAGTAAAAGGAAATGAAATTGTTTCAGTGTAATTCAGACTAAAGTCCAGCTGCAGATAAGGAATACACTCATGCCGTTGTTTTGCCCCCTGAGCTCCAGGTGTTGTGCTAGACAGTGATCGTGATTCCCGTCCGTGGGAGCGCGCAGCTGCTTAAAGCTGTAGCGTCCAGATTACTTACAGCTACTTCCTGCAGCTGATATAAGATGCTGCAAACTGAACACAGCTTCAACCGTCTGTTTGTTGAAAAATAGTAACGGACGCATTTTCTTGTTAGTAACTGTAACGCCGTTGTAACGATAGGAATAGTAATTAGTTAGATTACTCGTTACTGAAAAAGTAACGCCGTTAGTAACACTGTTACTTGTAACGCCATTATTTCCATCACTGTCAATAACAGAGTCTGAATGAAGCTCAGGTGTTGATGCTGCTCACTGATTGGACGGTTGGTTTCAGCTCTGCTCTCAGTCTTTACTGCACAGGTGAAGGTAGAAAGTGTGTCTGGATCTATAGACTGGAAACAGAGAAACATGCTGAACATTTGAAGCTTTGCAGCAGAAATGTTCATGTTATAAATACAGCAGAGCTGATCTGGGATCAGTGTGTTCACACCTGCAGCTACAACAAGGTTTCATGTCTCCACACGTCAGCATGTGAACTTTACTCTGACTCAGTCTGAGCAGTCAGACGGCATATTTTTAAAGTTAACACATCAACACACACAGAACTGAGCCCCTCCCACCTGTGCTGAGTTTCAGGTGGAGCCCCGCCTCCTTCCAGGAAGCAGCTCACCTGTGTGTCCGTGTTTAGTGTCCAGGTGTGGAGCGGAGCTTGTTGTTGGTGTGAAGAAACTGTAAGTTTGCTTTGTTTCCTCCTTTAACAGTTTGTCTTTAGGAACTTTACTGTTTGTTCAGCTCATGTTTGAGTTCTTCACACAACAAACTGTGTGTTTGTATTTCCGGTCTCTTCGTTAAAGTCAGTGTGTAATGTTTTCCTGGCTAACATCTGCTGTGTGCAGCTTAGTTCCAGCACAAATCTGCCGCTCCATAGTTCACGGTAACGGACTCACAGCTGGACCAACGAGGCCGAGTGTGTCCTCACTCTGAGCTACGTTCGTGTTTGTGTACTTGTAGTTTGTACTTTGAGTTCACAGAGGACGCAGCGTACGTGATGACGCCACAGCTCCGCTGCAGTGTTTTTCTCACCTTTACCACCTTTACTGTCGCTGTGATTAATATTTATACACGAGACATCTGCAGAGCTATGAGGCTAAGCTACAGACAGCATGCTAACGCTAAGAGCTCTTAAAGACACGAGTTAAATAGCTGCTCTTAGTGTTTTATCAGAGTCCAGGACTGAGAGCAGCAGCAGAGTTGATGGATGATGAATTACTGGATGGAAGAAGCTTCTCATTAGCAGTAAATCAGTGTGTGTGCAGTTCTCTGCAAACTCAGCAGGAATAATTAGTGTGAAGCTTTAACTCTGCTGATCCTCTTTGAATCATGGATCAGTTGAAATGTTTAAAATGTTGTTCACACGTGTTGGACTGACTGAAGCTTCCAGTCACAGTGAATCAGTGTGTGTCAGTGAATGCATCATGTGTGCTTCACGGCTCCATCTAGTGGACTGATAGTAGAGCAGCTGATGGCAGCTTCCTCTGCCTCACACTGCTGTCTGACTGCATCCAGCTGACACTGAGATGAAGCAGGAAAGAAGCAGCTGATATTTGGACAGCACACATGATGGAAAGGAGGATTTCAGCTGATGTGCACATGAATGATTTGTGTTTCCTCTGCAGGTGAAGGTAGAAAGTGTGTGTGAGCTGATGTGAATTGAGCAGCATGGATCAGTGTGAGGACAGAGAGGAGGGAGTCCCTCCCTCTAAAAGCACTCTGTGTGGGGAACATGAGAGCCAGACCAAAGCTCAGAGGTGAGATGACCATCTCTAACTGTCCATGACTCTTCTCCATGTCACAGCTCAGCACTCACATCACTGCTCCATCATTATTCACAGGAACCCACCTGGACCTCCACCCAGCTCTGTGTCCTTAAAGAGTGACCGGTCTAAACATGCTGGTATTTACTTTAAATCAGGCATGTGTCGTCCTGCAGAGAGGTAATGTGTGTGTAAATGTTGTTGTGACTCAGTGTTTGTGAATAAATCCTCCATCATGTTTAATGTCAGCTCTGTTTCACACACACAGCAGATGCTCAAAGAGATCATTTTTAGGACTCACATCATGGCTCCATCATTATTCACAGGAACCCATCTGGACCTTCACCCAGCTCTGTGTCCTTACAGAGTGATGAGTCTAAAGCTGCCGCCATTGATTTTAAAGTCAAGCCTTTGTCTGCTGCAGAGAGGTGAGCTATTTGTAACATGAACTGTTTGAGAGCTGATTTGCATGCATTTCAATGTAAATGTTTGGAGGCTGTCCACACAGGCACTGCTCGTATAGATCCTGCTACTACTTATAGTAGGACCATCAAGGAATGAGCAGCAAGTAAAGTTTCTACACAGCATAACTTTTCTACACTTTTTCGATCAGCTCAACAAACCTCAGCAAACACTTACTGTTCATATGCAGTTTATCGCGCAGTGTGTTGGTAGCTAAATGTCCACATACTTTATTTCAGAGTGCTGTACTAACATTGCATTGTTCAAATATTGCACGAAAATACTGGGTAGTTTAGTGCAGGTTAAAAAGGTTAGTTTGCATTAATTTAGATTCAGATTAATGGACATTTAAGCTGAAGATGTTAGAAAATTTTCTTGTTATACTAACTGTATACTGTCTACTATAAAGAAAGCATACAGTAAGTAAGAAGTGGAAGTAAGTCGAGATAGCTGTAAAACATCTGCTTACATCTTACTGAATTCAGCTGTGTAAACCCACAAAGAACAGCAGATCAGCTGATCACCTCATATACAATAGAAGAAAATTTGCTTAAGCTCACATTAGAAATTATTTTGAGTTGTGATTGTTTCTTTATGCTGAACCACTATAACAGGCCATAGTTTTTGGTTTTTTTTTTACCAACAATCCAAATCTCACTTTAACCCCTAACTTCTGTAATTTTTCTGTTCAGTGGTGTGGAGGTGTGAGGTAGCATGACATAAGGAGCAAGGAAAGTGATAGGAAAACAGCATCTGCAGACTTTTCAAGCTTCTTTTAAGTATTCTTTATTTCCTGGTGTCGCCTTTCAACAATTGTTTCACAAAACATCAGAACCTTGCAGGCAAAATCTGACCTGCTTTATACAGAATTCCATTCACACCTGAACCTCATTAACCTCTATCATTGGGAAAACAGGGCAGACTGAATTACACAGTCTAGGCAAAGAAACAGGAATAAAATCGTTTTTCCACTTAACAAACTCATTCACCCAACTAAACGGTTTGAAAAGTCAATCTCTTCACTTAATCTGACTCATGGTTTTTTTTTAAAATGAAATGAACAATTTTACACAAAAGAAACACCCCTTCATTTGGTTACACCCAATTGACATGATCAATGACATCATATCCTAAATAATCAGGAAGTATTGAGGCGACCCTTCCCACATACCTGTTTTACACATAGGACCTGCTCAAAGAAACACACAATCGTAAGTATAACCAAACTAGATAAACAAATGAAAGATTCAAATGATGACTGATTCAAATGATGACAACTAATGATGAAGTGATATGTCCTAGCCACTTTGTCACAGGAGGCACAATCACTCTCTGCCATGTAGGAAACATTTTATTTTCAAATGACATTTGAATTCTCATGCAGTAATATTAGATTTGTATTATATTAATATAGTAGAATGTCCTGTTATCTGTGCCTAACTTTAGATGGAAGGATTGTTCCTCAATAGTTACGTTTTTATTTTTTTTACTTTGAGAGCATTTCAGAGCTTGTAATTTTTCCTTTTTACTTGAGTAAAGAAGTTTAATCAGTACTTCAAGATTTACTGGAGTATTTAACACAAGCACTTCTACTTAAGTAAAAGTGATCAGAAAAAATCTTAAATTGGAGTCTGCAGTGAATGTGAAGATGGTGCAATGTCTTCACAGTCTCTCACTCAGTGTTAGGATTAGGATTAGATTTCAATTTTATTGGCAATAAACGTGTATAAATACAGGGTAATGAAATACAATACAAAGATAGCATCTAACCAGAAGTGCAAGAGCAGTAAGTGCAATAAGAACAGATTATATACAGATGAAGGTACTATAAAAGGTGAGAATGGTAATGAACAGATTATGTACAAATAAGTTAATTATACAGATGTTTATATTGCTGTACAGAGAGCAAATATACGGATTAACTATACAGACAGATGTACTGTTGTAAGCATACAGATGATCTGTATACCATACAGATGTTCTATGTTGCTATAGAGACGGGCAGATATAAAGATGTACTATGAAAAAATATACAGATCTGCTATATATACACATGTACACTGTAAAATCTAATTAGTTCCCAGAACTCAAAAAAATTATGGAAACTCGTTGCCTCAAAAAAATTGAGTAAAGCTTAGCTAAAAATGACTAAGTTAGGACAACTTATTTACTTTGAGTACTCTGTACAAGCTCATTTGTTCCCAGAACTCAAAAAAATTGGATCAAGTTTACGTAAGATGACCAAGTTAGGGCAACTTACTCATTTTGAGTACACTGTACAGCCTTGTTAGTTCCCAGAACTCAAAAAAATTATGGAAACTCGTTGCCTCAAAAAAACTAAGTAAAGCTTACTTAAGATGACTGTTAGGACAACTTATACATTAGTTGTCCTAACAGACATAATACTGCAGACTTGCAGTATTAACAATAACTTGATATTTCTGACTGTACAATACTAATTGTTTACCTACTGACAAACATGTTAAGTTCAACTAAATGAAAAAACAATTTGTGGTACCATGAATATTTTTAAAAATAATTAACAACAATTTTTGTAATGATGTTAAAATCAGCCCAACTTTTATTTTCAAACACAACAAAGTATAACAGCCAACATACTGGACATGTTCTGCTGAACAACAAACAATTATATTGCCATCACTGTTATAATCTTACAATGAAACAAAGTCTCAGATTTAATTATTCTGAAAATAAGTTTAGGCCTACCACAAGTTTGTTTTGTACTTACATTACTTATATAATCAAAATAAAATATTTGTTGTTCTGTCACAAGTGCAGTCTCTAATTTAAACAACACATTTGTTTTCCATTCCAACACATGAGCTGGAATGTTGTATTATTTTAAGGATGCTTGTTTCCAGTCCAGGCATTACTGCCTGAATGACTGTCATGGATCGAGGTGATCCAAATGTAAGTGCAGAAGAAAGTCTTTAACTTCCCTTAAGTACAGTGGCAGTGGATGTGGGTTGGAGATGCAATGAGCTTGAACCTGCAGGCGACCATCTTCACTGACCACACCATCTGTGACGGAGGACTCATCTCTCCTGTTGTCCTGCAAGCAAACAATCATATTTTTTGGAACATGAACTTAATTGCTTTCTTAAAACATTTTTTTCTGCATTTGGTATAAAACAGACTCCAATTTAGACAATCTCAGGCTCCCTCCCCACCGGAGAGGTGACATTCAATGTCCCAAATTGTCAGTCTGGATAACCCTGACCACCACCCAACACACAATAATGTCATGAAAGCATCATTTTAAAAAAGGGCTATGCAAACATGGCCTCCCCTCTGTCAGTGCGCCCCAGGGTGGCTGTGGCTACAACGTAGCTTGCCATCACCAGTGTGTGAATGTGTGTATGAATGGGTGAATGACTGGATATGTAAAGCGCTTTGGGGTCCTTAGGGACCAGAAAAGCGCTATATAAATACAGGCCATTTACCAATAACTTTCATTCTAATGATGTGCAAAATGATTTTGGGCACAAAACAGATTTTGCTGTTAGAAAACTTGCAGACTTCACTATATACAGTGTAGACCCTCTAAACTAAGTTTGGGGGATGTGATCTTTCAAGAAATGCAGACCAAACTGTTGTTGTTTGTTTACTTACACAGCATGTCTTGTAGAATTAACTGTGGTCACCAGCAACAGCATAGTGCAGTCATATCTCAAGTCTAACAACAGAAGACAGGAAAAGATCAGTAAAGAAACAACTTCCCCAAACCAAAGCACAAATAAAACAACAAGTAAAACAGGCTGATCTAAAGTATGATTAAAGTTCAGCCTGATTAATATAAATGTCACTGACAGTTGCTAATATATTGGAAAACCAAAATACTTACCACTGAGTTGATGTCTTTCTGTCCAACAACAGGAGTGCTGGTCCCGAGCCTCAAAGACAGTAAGAAGCAAGCAGAGGGAGAAAAAACAGAACATTTTTCAGAAACTGATTTGATCCTTAATGGCTGTGCAACCATTGTAACATAGAGTTTGCTTATGTTGTTAAATAAAGGCTAGATTTGACATTAATAGATGCCACAGATGTTCTAAAGCTGCCACAAAGCATGAAAAAAAAAAAAAAAGACGTCTCCGAAAACGTCGGAGCATTTTTGCAAATATGTGATGTCTTGATAAATCGAGCAGATATTTGAAATTTACACAGCTACATTCTTGCCTGAAAATATCTTAAAAGTTTATTTTGTGACCCAGAAAAAGTAATAAGTTTTTCAGCGGCGCTCCTCCGCCATTGCCGCGCTTACAAGTACGCACAGGCTCCGACAACCGTGGCCGACAAATGCGATCCTCCTTTTCCCCAGACTACCCTTTCTGGGTCACAAAATAACCTTTTAAGATATTTTCAGGCGACAATGTAGCTATGTAATGCTCAAATATCTACTTAATTTATCAAAATATCACATATTTGCAAAAGTGCTTCCACGTTTTCGGAGAGCTCTGTTATCCACCCCCCACCCCACCCCTAACGGCTGCACCTCCCGAAGAATTTTGTCTGGGCTCTTATCTCACTTATTTATTTCAAACAATCAACAGAAAATTTCACCACATAGTTTTATGTAAGGTTTTTAAGGCTGTGGTGTTAATTTTTAAGTAAGACGAGCCCAGCGGCAGCAGCAACGCTAGGCTAACACTAACTAGCTAGCAAGATTTTAAACCTGGTGCTAAACTAAGAGAAGCCACAAAATCAGTTTGAATAAGAGTAAACATTTACTCACCAAGTCAGTGTATCAGGTAAAGATCCACAGCAATGACAACAATAATATCTTGAGCTGACACTTCTCCAGGTTTGCTCAACATATTCCATAAAAAATGCACCGTGAACATGCGGACTGATCCGCGAGGGAGGAGGACGGTAGTCACGTGGCATTTTCAAAACACATCTTTCATCCTTCCGCACTGAGAAGCAAAACTTCCAGCTTACTTAGTTTTTCTAAGTTAAGACAACTCAAATAAATGGAGTTTATCAGCGTTTTTGCATAAAAAGTACTGGTAACTTATTTAAATTGAGTTCTAATAACAAATTGATAAAAATTGAGTTCAGCCTATTTAATATTTTTAATTAAACACAATATTACATTTTACAGTGTACTGGTGCAGATCTACAGAGTGCTATGAGTATATCTACAGTAGTGGGAGTGTAGCGCTCTGAAAAGACTACATTGCCTGGCCCCAAAACAAGAAGTCACCACCTTGAAGTGTGACCAAGTGGTCGGCGGGGTTATGAAAATTAATAAAATGAAAATGCTACTTACGGGAATTTTACCCCCAGGGAATATAGAATCATTTGTGAATAAAACATAATAAAAACAACGACGTTTGCACAGGTTCAGGGATGCACACCGAGGCCGGCTCAAATATTTATAAAATTTTATTCATTAGTATAAAGTAAGATAAAACATCAACAATGACAGAGCACTGAATGTAGCGTCGTCTAAAACTGTGTCCTAAATTACAATAAGAATAAACATGGAACTGGGACTTACCAGCAGCTGTGGACCAAAAAGAAAACCACACAAAAAAAACACTACTGTGTATTCACCCGGTGCTGTACAACAAATGAAGTGTGGAAAACAAACTGCCACCTGAGGTCCCACGGCCGCTCAGGTCCTCAGTTCACTGAAATAAAAGCACAAGACATACACATTAAAAGAATAAAAACAAGGGACACCAAATAACAGGCTCTCTCTATATAATAAAAAGAATAAAAGAAAAACTTAGATCTTTAATAAAACACACCCACACACACACACACACAGCACAGACTGGGAAATACTTGCACACCGCGAGTCAACCCACAGCTGGTGCTGGTTACAATTGTCCACAGCTTCACCCAGTCTCATGCAGCTCCCCACAAACCGGGAGCAACCAGCAGAGCCAGCATCAGTTTCTTAGCACCATCCCGATATGCAGCTGAAAATCACCCTAGCCAGCCACGGAAGCTGGAGTTAACAATACTCCAGCTTAGAATGAAACCCAAAGCCCCACCGAGGCAAGGTGAAACAGCAGGAGCAAAACAAGACAACCAACAAAACCAGACACAAGACAGCAGCTCCACTGAGGAGCCCTGAAACAGCAACTAGGCAGGCGTCTCAACTCTTCACTTAAGATCAGGCAATTGGTCACTGAGAGGGTGCAGAAGCAATCAAACCCCCAAGACCGGAGGCGCTATACTGCACGGTGGACGTAATTCAAACACTTCTCTCCACCATGGCTGGAGTAAAGGAAAAAGAGAAACGGCCGCGCTATAGCTGTCACACAATCTGATTGTCTCTGTAAATTAATCTGTAACAATAGGCCAGCATTTACTGCGGTGTTACGCCAGAAGCTCAGGGGGAATGAACCAACAAAAACACGGCTTCCCTTTATTCAAACAGACACCACCCTGTAATCAATGTGCAGGTGGGTTCACAATTAGTCCAATCACGTGATACCAAGGAGCGAGTGCAGCAGAAAGAGAGAGGGAAGGTGAAGCAAGCGACCGAGAGAGAGAGACACGCGCAACCCATCCGGTCACATCAGCAAATAGGTACGAGCCTCCTATTAGACAACGACTGAATGGACTATTATCTTTCAGCTGGCAACAAGTTATTTAACCCCAACTGGTGCAATGAGTTGCTTCTCATTTCAGAAACAACAATGTCAAAATACACATCTCGTGGTCCTGGAAAAGATGTGTTTGAGAAGTCAAATCATTGGCATGCATCATGTAGAGAAAACATCTAAGGAGATTGCAGAAACTACTAAAATTGGGTTAAGAAGTGTCTAACGCATTATTAAGTGCTGAATGCGTGCCGTAATCAAAGCTAAAGGCAGTCCAACAAAATATTAGAGTGTCACCACCCGCTGCAGTGCCTTGCAGTCAGCAATAGAGGAATTCCAGTATCGTACTGCAGTGGTGGCCAAATCCAGTTCTTTGAGCGACTGGTCCTGGCAAGCATGTCTTCATGCGTGCCAGGACCAGTCGCTCAAAGAACTTTATAACTATGGGCGTGAGTGCTACAGGCTGATAGTCGTTCAGGCATGTTGGTGATGAGTGTTTCGGCACTGGCATGATGGAGGTGTCTTGAAGCACGGTGGTACTACTGCCTGGGACAAATGACAGGTTAAAGATACATGTGCTGAGAAAGCTGCTTAGCTTGAAGCACATATCCAGGAATGCCGTCCAGCAGCCAATGAGAACAATGAATGGACTACTACTTTCTGTTCGGTAGTCCATATTTTGAATTCCTCAGGTACGTCGCTCCCCCATATTGGGTCATGTGGTTTAATTTCGGGGAACATCTATCTTCTTTTCCGGCGTGCTGTAGTAGTGGTGTTTACTGCGGTCATCCTGAAACTGTGGTCTGACAGGAATATGGGAGCACATGTTCCTGTCCAGCCTGGGGCAGTATAAAATATGCCCTTTGTCCATATAGCCAGGCCATTCCTTGTACCCAGTACGTGCCATTAGATGGTCCAATCGTGCTCACAGGGGCACCTTCTCCACTTCTAGCGGTCTGATTGCAGTTAATGGTGTTTCCAAGCGGTCTGTTACCATTGTTTTGCTGATAGCACATGGAGTGGTTCTTTGCTGTGGTTTGGTCCAAGAACACTGGGAAGTGGATGGATGTGTTCCGGTTTGTCACACTGAAGTTGATCCAGAAAAGTTGATCACATGTTCCATTATCAAGTCCAACGTCTTAAATGGTTATTTGCTTGTATTGGAATCCTCCTTGAAGGTTGAAGTTAAGTGTGTAGATAGTAGATGAGTTCATCGCGTCAATGGTGATTTGGCTGTGTTGGAATCCAATGCCAGCAAAGCTAGCGGCACATTTGGGTTGAGTTCTGTTCATGTATTTGCCATATAGTGTGGGATGTGTCGACGTGCTGGGCATATGAGAACAGACATAACAGTCTGTATTTCCCAATTCTGCCCTGGTCCTTAGGGATGGGTATCGAAAACCGGTTCTTGTTGAGAACCGGTTCCCACTGTTTCAATTCCTTGGAATTGTTTGCCATTTTTGCAATCGATTCCCTTATCGATTCCAGTCGCCCCGAATGACGTCACCACGTTGCGGAGCATCATTTACCTGGCAGGAAACATGGCGGCTCAAACGCTTTACGAGAACGGATGACAACAGGGCAACTTGCAATACTTGCAAAGTAGATATTTCATTTAAGGGAGGAAACATTACGAATATGCAAAAGCATTTGCTCACAAAACACGCCATAACCTTAAATGAATGTCGTGTTTTTAATTCCGCTTGAGGCTCGTGAATCTCAACCCAGCAGCAGCGGTAACGTTTGCACGTCCTCTCCCGTTAATGCAGCAGGTAAATTATCAACTAACAGTGCATATTATGTTAGCGCGATTTGCCTTATTACAAAACCTGCCATTACTGTGCGCTGCATTTAGGTAACCATGATGACAGAGACAGAGAGTCTGGCTGGCTCAGATGCTGGCAGTCCTTGCTGCAGTCTACCGGTAGCGTCTCCTTTCAGGCCAGGATAGACGAATGTCACCGAGCAGTAACCCAGTTTGTGGTCAAAGGCTTGCCCCCGATTTTCGGTAAGTGAATGTGTTTAATTGTAGGCAGGGTCATTACTGGATATTCTTGTGTAATTGCTACAGAATAATTTATGTTATACTTTGTTATTGCTACAGAAGAATATTTATTTTATTATTTTGCATTTACAATTTTTTTTCCTGGGGACCCTGTGACACCCCATTGAATAGCCGTAGGCTGTGGATCTCTTAAGATCTCACTGTTACTCCTAAATTTCTACCTTGTTCAAAGAGAAGATATAAAACAAAGTTCTAAGCTAATCGACCTTAGTGTTCTCCTTTTTTAAAAAGAATCGATAAGAGAATCGATAAAGAATCGAATCGTTAAACAGAATTGAAAATGGAATCGGAATTGTGAAAATCTTATCAATACCCATCCCTACTGGTCCTGTCGTGGATGTAGCGGTACCAGGCATTATTCATGCAAGGGTGGATGTGATCTTGTGTCATGTCTCTTAGGTGGGAGTTGTCGTGCGTCCATCTTTTCTGCCTCCCTCGTAGTTCAGCAGTCTTCGGCATCAGCTGGGGGCCTGTAAGGGTAAGCACCGTAGTCAAGGTAACCAAGAGGGTCCACCCTCCCATGGTTGCACACAGGTCCGTCACACCCTACTGCTCAGTTACTCTAGAGTTGGCCAATGGCTGGAGGTGCGAGTGGTTTCTGTGGAGGGGATGGATTCTTCTGGGACCTTAACTTTCTTGCAGTGGCTTTGGCGTATCCAGGAAGGTCTTTCCGCTATTTTGCAGGCAGTTGGAGTAGTCAGAAGCACTTGGTATGGACCCTCCCACCGTGGCGAGCTCCAAATTTTTCGTTGGAGTACTCGGATAAGGATCCAATCACCTGGCTTCGACCTGCAAGAAATAGGAGAAGAAGAGTCTTGCGGCAGTTTATTGTTCAAAACAACTTCTCTGTTTGTCAACAATTGAGTCATCCAATCTGCCAGAGTGATTTTACGGATTGATTTATCTAGTGGCTCACTTGTAACTGGTAGTGGAAAGGGTCGCCCATGTATAATTTCAAATGGGGACAGTTTGTTATTTCCTTGTGTTATCCTCATCCACAGTTTGACTAGGCCTACACATTCTGGCCATGGTCTGCCAGTTTCTTCCATTGTTTTCCTGAGCCTTTGTTTTATAGTGCCATTTGTTCTCTCTACTAGTCCTGCACTCTGTGGATGGTAGGCACAATGGTGTTTTATGTTGAAACCTAGTGCTTCAGACACTTTGCTGATCACGTCATTTACAAAGTGGGTTCCATTATCTGATCTTATCAGAGTAGCAATACCATATGTTGGAATGAAATGGTTGCATAGACACTTTGCAACTGAGATTGTGTCTGCTTTTTTCACTGGGTAGATTTCTGGCCATTTTGAGAAAACATCTATGATTACTAGAGCGTATTTTGAGCCCTGACACTCATTCAATTTAATGAAGTCCATGTGAATTGTATGAAATGGGTGAGGTGGTGTAGGAAAATGTCCTCTTTTTGGTCTTAAGTTACCTTGGGTATTGTGTTTTTGGCAGGTCATACATGTTCTCATGTATTCTTTTGCTGAAGTTTCAAAATTTATAGTGTCTCACTTCCACTATAGTGTCTGTTGTGGATACTGCATACCCTACACAGTTTTGCCCTAGTGCATTTTTTGATGCTGAACCATCAACAAGAATGTCAGTGAAACCTTCCTGTGGTGTGCTGTAAATATCAGCGTGTGGCTTTGTTTCCTCTTCTAGTTTCCCTATGCAGCAATGTGCATTTCCCTCCGTGGGTATTGGCAACAATGTACTGGGGTTTAAAGGTCAACATCTGACTATGTTGATGTGGGACTGTGAGAGCATTAGGCCTACATAGGAGAGTTGTCTCGCGTGTGTTAAGAAAGGCAAATGTGCTTGTAGCAGTATAGAAGTTACTGCATGTGGTACTCTAACAGTCAGAGTGTGTCCTAAAACTATGTTAGCAGATTTTTTTTGCACTGCCTCTGCAGCTGCTGCACATGCTTGTACACAGGTGGGCATTCCTGAGGCCACTGAATCAAGTTTGCTTGAATAGAAAGCTAGTGGCCTTTGTTTTTCTCCAAATGATTGTGTCAATACTGCTTTCATCTGTCCCTGGATTCCATCCACGTTTAGGTAAAATGGTTTGTCATAATCTGGTAATGCAAGCACAACGTTAGTTTGGAGCATGATTTTTAATTTAGTGAATGCTCCTTCTACTTCTGGTGTCCACTGTTTTTATCTTCTAAGGCAAGATCTTTTCCATAGATTAGGTTTTGCAGTGGTTGCACGCATGCTGCATATTCTGGAATCCATGCTCTGCAAAAGTTGCATAAGCCAAGGAAACTCATCATTTGTTGCTTAGTTTGTGGCTGTGGTGCATTTTGTATGGTTTCTTTTGTTTAGTAGTTTTCTTCCTTCACCTGAGAGGGTGTGCCCTAAGTATGTTACTTCAGGTCTCCATAATTAGAGTTTATTTAAAGAGACCTTGTGGCCTTGCTCAGCCAAGTGACATAACACAGCCATAGTATTTTGCTTACACCCTTCCTCTGTGTGGCCAGTCACTAAAATGTCATCTACGTAGAGTAGAAGCTGTCCTCCTGTTGGCAGGAGGCAAGACATCATTGATTTCTTTAAAGCTTCAGCATAGAGAGTGGAACTGTTTTGAAATCCCTGAGGTAACCTAGTATAGGTGTATCTCTGTCCCTCAAATGTGGAGCCAAACAGGTGTTGTGAGTCGGGGTGTAGAGGCACTGAGAAAAAAGCGTTTGATAAATCTATGACTGAGAGCCATTGTTCTTTTGGAGTGACTTGATTCAGTATAGTGTGGGGATTTGTTGCTTCTGGTGGCATCGTTTCAGTGATTTTATTTATTGCTCTCAGATCATGCACTCGACGGTATTTTCCAGTATTAGCTTTCTTCACCGGAAAGATTGGAGTATTGCAGGTGGCAGAGTTATTTTTTAGTAAAATTCCTGCTTTTTCTTATCCTTTATCACCGGCTTAATCCCTTCCGTCGCATCTTTTGATAAGGGGTATTGTGGTTTAATGGGCCTATGGCAGGGGTCGGCAACCCGCGGCTCCGGAGCCACATGCGGCTCTTTGGTCTTTATTTTGCGGCTCCGGGTGGTTTAAAATTAGAAGTATTTAGCTGCAGTGTGTTTTATTTGTGTTTAGTTCTTTTTTTAACTTGTAGTTCTAAATTGGAAGATTATTGTGATTTTGAAATATAAAAATAAAATTATATCTTATTATTTTTTCATCGCTCAAAATAAGCGTCACACTCGCGGAAGCTGGTGTACCCGCCGAAACGCCGTGCATTTATCGAGACTTCGAACCCCAGGTAGGCCAATTATGGATCTTCGGATCCACATTATGTCGGCAGCTGTTCTCCACCGTGAACTATGTTAAAAACAAACATCGCTCACGCCTCACAGATGACAGCTTACAGTCCTGCGTAAAGATGAAAGCCCCGATTTGCAGACGCTGTGCGCAGAGGTTCGGGACCAGAAGTCTTATTGTAAACATATGACGGCAGACCCGACGATGTTTGCATGAACATGCTTTTCAGCATCTCTTTATTGACCACTTTTCACACACGGTTGCTGTACGCATACAGCCGGCTGTAGCTTTTCAGCTCACAGCCCGACAACACAACAGCAGAGAGAGCACAGACTTTAAAGTGGCGAGACGTGATTGCAGGTGCCACTCAGGTGCGTCCAACTCCCATGCAGCGGTGCTGCAGACCATGCCCCGCCACACACATTAACCAGGTAAACTACATATTTAGGCAGAATTTTGCAAATATCTATTTTTTTAGCAGCATAGTGCTTTTTTTCCAATTACTTTTTAAAAGTCAGGTCAAGGCTCCAAAATCCCAGAGGCGATATAAGGGTGGCGGCTCACAACAGTTTTTGTTTGCTGGATCATTTTAGTTTAACTGGGTGTCTTTCCTTTTGTTATATTTCTTTAAGAGTTCAAAATGTGTTCATTACATAAATAAAATGTAATTTTCTCTGTAGCACTTCATTGATTTCATAAGCAACACACCTTAGTTGCTCTGTGGATTCTTTTAAAAAGCAGTTAAAAACTTCAAAAACTTCAAAAAACTTGTTCAAACAAGCCTTTTGTTGATTTGTTGATATTTTATATTTTTTACATTATTTACATTTGATCTTTTAAATTGTGTATATAATGTCTATTGATTGTATTGTTTATTTTAATATTTTTGTACAGCACTTTGTGACTGCCTGTCTGTGAAAAGCGCTTAATAAATAAACTTTACTTACTTACTTTAGTTGTTCACACAAAGCATAAAGGTAAAAAAACAATATATACAGTGTTATCTTCATTTTAGATTTCAAAAATTATTTGCGGCTCCCAGTGTTTTCTTTTGCGTGGAAACCCTTTCCAAGTGGCTCTTTGGGTGTTAAAGGTTGCAGACCCCTGGCCTATGGGATGATGATCTATCATTTTCTACCGTTTGCAGGATGTTGCCTAGTTGATACCATTGTGTACCTGCCGTTTTTGCCACTGATACGTGGGGTTTTGTGATCCTATTTAGTTTTCTGAGTCTGATTGGATCACTGAACATACTGCATTGCCGCTCTTCGTGATGTAAAGGTGTTGCAGAGTCAGGCATGGGTTTTTTAGGCTGTGTACCTGTTTGTCATTGTGGGTTAGGGTTAGGGGTTACCTGTTCAGCTCTTACCTGTTTCTGTGGAGACGACTCCTATTCCTAGTTTTGTCATTGCATCCCTTCCTAATAGGTTTACTAGGCAGGTTGGGTCTATTATGCATGGCATGTAGCAGGAGCGTTGGCTGGGCTTGTGCAGGAATGTCAGTGGCATTGTTAAAGGCTGAGTTTTCACATGCCCTGATGCAGTTTTTACAATTATGACTTCTTTGGAATAGGTCGTTCGTGGGGTCTCTGCCCTAAGTACTGTTTTACAGACTCATGTGTCACACAACGCCTGCAGTTTCTTGCCGTTTACATAAACAGTAAGTGTTGGCTTTCCGTCCAGAAAACCTACTAACTGGTGAACTACTAACTTGTATACTTCAGCCTCATCCTGTTCTAAATTGCTTCCTGCATCTGTTAACGTTTCTGTTTCATCATTTTCTGTTTGTCTTTCCCTCTCATCTGTTTTTGTGGTGGCAGCCACTGTTGTTGAGGCTAGTCATTCTGTGTCTGGTGCCTTTTCTGTCTTGCAATCTGTATGATTGCCTGAGTGAGGTTAAAGATTGGCTGTCGGAAAATTCTCTCGTTTTAAATGAGAAAAAAAACTGAAGTTATGTTGTTCGACAGCCATATTCCTCGAGACCAGCTTGTTGCCCTGCTGGGGCCCCTAGCTAACTCTCTCTCTGACTCTATGCGTAACCTGGGTGTTTATTTGGACAGCTCCTTTAAGCTCGATAAGCAAGTATCATCTGTAGTTAAATCTGGTTTTGTTCAACTGCGCCAGATTTCTAAAGCTAAGCATTATATACCACATAGGGACCTGGAAAAACTTATCCACGCTTTTGTGACCTCCAGGTTAGATTATTGTAATTCCCTCTACTGTGGTCTCCAAGCCTTCTCTCTTCGAAGGCTGCAACTCGTTCAGAATGCTGCGGCTCCCCTTCTTACTGGAACTAGAAAATTTGACCCTATTACTCCGGCTCTTGTTGATCTACACTGGTTACCAATCAAATATCGTATTGAGTTTAAAATCTTGTTACTCACTTTTAAAATCCTGAATAACATTGCACCCAGCCACCTCACTGATCTCCTCAATTTGTACACCCCTTGTCGTGCATTAAGATCATCAGATCAATTACTTCTGGCCCAACCTAAGTTTAGACTGAAGACCAGAGGCCATCGTGCCTTTGCTTCAGCTGTACTCAACCTTTGGAATAGCCTCCCTGCTTCTATTCGAGCCTTGGATTCTGTCCAATCCTTTAAATCAAGATTAAAAGCATATCTATTTGACTTGGCTTTCCTGACCAGTTAACACCCTTTTAAATCTTTTAAATTTTAAACTTTTAAATCTTTTATTAGATTTTATTAAATTTATTATTATTTTTTATTAATTTTACTGCTGTTTTTGTCTTAGCAGATTTTGTATTTACCTAACTCTCCTGGTCTGTTAGTGCCTCTATCCTGTCTGTGCTAGTGCCTGATTTGTACCCTGTTATTGATTTATGTTGACTCTCCATATTACTGTGAAGCACTTTGGTGTGCCTTCGGGTTTTTAAATGTGCTATATAAATAAAATTGTATTGTATTGTATTGTATTGCAATCGCGTGCAAAGTGGCCTTCTTCTCCACACCTCCAGCATGCAGTACTAGAGTCACTATATGTGGTGTGTGCGTATCTATGCTTCCCTTTTCCTCTTGCTCCCCCTCTTTTGGCCTCTGAAACCTGTTAAATCCTCCCAATTCTTTTGATCTTTGGGCTGAAGGAAGGACAATACTCGGTGTATAAATGCTCAATTAACAATTACTTTATTACATACAATTCAACACTTTTGAGCATAAAACCATCCGGATGGGGAGACATGCATGCAGAGGGTCACAGCAAATCTCCAACTGGTGGAGGGTTACTCAAACTCTTATAGCTTTTAGTGGCCCCCACCTAGTCGTAAAAACCTAAACATTCACATGTTTTCTGACTCCTAGCGAGCCTGACTTATGGCCTTGGCTCCCTATTTTGTCTGCTTTCAGCAATGGTGGGGTTGAAGCTCCCACCGTTGGCATCCATGCGGAATGTGCTCTCTGTCTCCTCTATCAGAAAAAGCAAGGTCCTGACTCTCTGAAAACAGTATTTCTTATAACTCAGCAGTATAATGCATCATAAACAATATCATTTATTCACACTAAATCAGCAGTCTAATGTAATACAAATCAGTTTAATAACTGTAATAGTTATCACCTTCTAATTCAGGAAAATACTGCAAAGTAAAACTACATAATAATTTCACTTTAATTAGGGGTCTAACGTGGCATAAGATAATATAATAATCTCATAAACCTCCCCTATAGCCTCCACTAAAAGCTGTAAAAGCAGTGTCAGTGTTGAGGGCAAAAACTGAGGCCTTCTCTTTGTTTTTCACCACTGTCTGTGCATGGTTAGCATATTGAAGTGCCTCATCTACTGTGCCTGTATCTTGTGTTATCCAATGCTTTTCTACATGAGACCTAATGGGTGGTAGTAATCCTCTAATGAAAGCGCGTTTAAATTGTTGCTGATATGCTGACTGTGGGTCATCAGTATAATTGTGTGGATGCCCTCAAGGGCTTCCACACTATTGAGTTCCTGTTTCTCTTTAAACTTTATTGTGTGGATGCCCTAAAAGGGCTTCCACACTATTGAGTTCCTGTTTTAAACTTTATTCTTCAAGTTGCTGCCCCGTTTTTCGGCACTGAACTACTCCCTCAGTTTTCAGCCGATTTTCTCCGTTCAAACTCTAAACTGTTCTGCTATTTCTGCTAATTCCGGCTATATCTTTTGGTGTTTATTACTATTATACTTTTTAAAATATTACACTTTTTTCCTTTAATTTGTCCCATTGAAATGAATGGGAAACTTCCACAATTCTGCTAAAACTTGCTTGTCTTTGAAACTTAACTACGTCCTCATGCTTTCACCTAGAAACTCCATTCAAACTTTAAAATGTTCTCAGATTATTGGGCTATTCCTGTCTGATTCAGCTTTTTCAGATCTTCTACCGTTTTAATCTTATCTCTCTTTAAGTTTTCAGTTGCAAAATTGTGATTTTTCAGAAAATACATGCGTTGCTATGGTTGCTATGCAATCAAGTCAGAGTGAGTGCTGGTCCGTTCTGAATTTTCTCTTCATGTCTAAACAACTTCTTGCTACTCACACAATTTCCACTCAACCCCCACAAATTATACATCAAAACGTAGGTATTTTTGCTGGCTTTCAGAAAATGTCACTATCTTTATTGTGAGGTTTACCGTTTTTTCGCAATTTGCCTCGGAGTGACACAAGGTCTGACAAGTCCCCATTCAAAGTCTGTGGGGAGGTTTTGAAATTCAGAGCTGAAATTCTGTAACGGGAGGCATTTTCAAATTGCCATATCTCTTTAACAAAGCAAAGTTAGGACATGAGGCTTGTGCCAATATATCTTCAGACACTGCTGACACTCACAGTGGAAGCAGTTTTTACAATTATCTTACCGTTGAGCAATGAATTACGTTTGTTTGAGGGGTGGAAATCTGTCCTTCTCTCAGTCTTCAAACTCTGGAAATGAAGCCGTTTCTTCTCTCGTCATATCTCCGCGACGGAGGTAGAACGAGCTATGAAAATCGCAGACAAAATACACCAAAGTCCGCTGATTCACCCAGTACAAAAATTATGCTGCTAGCCCTCCTAGTTTTTGAGTTACACGACGTTTTGTAACTCCAAAAAACGGCGTTTTTCGCCTCTCCCCGCGATCTATGTTCTGACTGCCCAAGTATCTGTCTTTCAGACCGCCGCCCCCTTTCCAGGTGGCGCAATCAGTAATGACACGGCTCTGCAGCTCAAAGGTCGTGGGTTCAATCCCACCTTGGTCCATGTTTTTTTTTTTTTTTCACTACAAATTTATACACTATCACAGACCTGTAATTTATATTGCTAATTTATTACAATTCTGCAAAGTTTTATGATTTTAGCAGCTTTTCTAATATGGACCTCAGATTCTTGTTAACGCTCCATGGCAGAAACAAGTACACAGCCTAATGAAGCAGACAGAGGCAGTACCTCTGATTGGTGAATTTGAGCAGAACCAGGTTGTTCTTTCATTTCATTTCTTTATTTATTTCACACATGGTTCAACAGTGTTTCTTTTTCTACATACAGAACCTTCTGCCTCTTTTCAGCAGAAATTCTGCTCATTCACCTCTTCTCTTGTGTTGGAGTGCCCTCTTGTGGCGCCTTTTGGGTAGTGCCTTAGTAAACGTGAACACTGCAAAGAAGTGGTATCAGACTGGTTTGTAGTGGAGGAATTTGTTGCCAGTTTCTTTCATCTTTAATCCGTATTCATGTTGTAATGTAGTAGTACCACAATATGGCAGAAACACTATGTTTTGGCACAAATACTTTGATTTAGTATACTTTAGCTTCTTCACCCCTTTTCAGCAAAATTTTCATTTTTTTCACCCCTTTTCAGCACAAATTCAGCTTTTTTGGCTGTATTCAGAAAAAAGACAACTCTTTTGAGCAGAAACTCTGCTGATTCATCTCTTTTCAGCGCAAGTTTTTGCTTCTTTGCCTCTTTTCTGCAGAAATTCTGCTGATTCACCTCTTTTCTGCAAAATTTTCAGCCTTTTCACCTCTTATCAGCACAGTTGTCAGCAGCTTCTGCTCATTTCAGCAGAATTGTCCGTCTCTCCACCTCTTCTTTGTAAGAATGACTTTGGCTCAGGGAAATGAATAGCCGCCTTTGACCAGAAATTCTGCTGATTCACCTCTTTTCTGCAAAATTTTCAGCCTTTTCACTTCTTCTCAGCACAATTCTCAGCAGCTTCTGCTCATTTAGCAAAATTGTCAGTTTCTCCATCTCTTGTTTTTGAGAGAAAGAGTTCGGTTCAGTGAGATGAGCAGCTTCCTTGAGACGAGAAGGGCCAGGTTCAAATCCCGGTCATGGCAAAACCTGTTTTCAGTTTTCTCTTTTGTTCTTTTGTTCTGCCTCTTTTCTGCAGAAATTCTGCTGATTTACCTCTTTTCTGCAAAATTTTCAGCCTTTTCACCTCATCTCAGCACAATTCTCAGCAGCTTCTGCTCATTTTAGCAGAATTGTCGGTCTCTCCTCCTCTTTTTTGAGAGAATGAGTTTAGCTCAGTGAGATGAGTAGCTGCCTTGAGACCAGGAGTGCCAGGTTCGAATCCTGCTCAGGGCGACATGTTCTTTTCACCACCATGCAACTTTTCATCTTTTTCAGCTTTTCAGCAGACAGCTTCAGCGTTAAGGCATCCACACAGCATTTTCGCAGGAAATGCAAATTTTTCTAGTCTAGACCTGAATTCTCTCTAAAAGCTGGTCTCAACCTATCCATGTATTCATGTGGATTTTCTGTGTCACTCTGTTTAACCTGTCCTATTTTAACATAGTTGGCTTTTGGGGCTAGTTGTTGGTGGGCCCTGTCGAATACAGGTGTAAGCGCTGCTTGGAGGTCGGCATGACCTTGGGGAAACGCAGTGCCATCTGGCTGGGAGCCGGTAAAATCTCCCCTAATTCGTCCCCAGGAGAGCCAGAGGCAGTCTTGAAATAGCTGCATTACCTCGTGACCATGTAGGTGCCACAGGGTAATTACGTTGCGAACGGCAGCTTGCCATGGTTCGTATCCTGCTTGTATTGATGGAATGCCTTTTATTACATTTTGTCTATCTTTGTGTGTCCACGGGCTGTACACAAAGATTGTGGGTCTGTTATCCCTGCCTCCTCCCTGATCATCACCTAGGGGCGTGCCATATCTGGGGTTTGCTACTTAAACTAATGGACATGCCAGTGTAGATGGCGGTGGTGGTGGGTCTGTGTGTGAACCACAACCATCGCACTCTTCTTCCGAGTCATAATCATTTCCTGGATGGAAATCTTTCTCATGCTTGGCTAACATTGTTTGTGCGTCCTTATATACATTGGCGAATTTAGTTTTTATTGGTCTTGTCCCTATGAACTAGATTTTGGTTTAATGTTGGTTGCTTTTTCTGCAGCTAGTGTGGAAGGTTTAGTGGGGGGGGATTAAAAGGGGGTTGTGTGGGTTTGTCTGTGGTGGTCTTTGTTCTGCACGTGCCTGCTTTGTAGTTTCATCATCAGGGGTTATTAACGCTGCTGCCAACTGTTTTTTTCTTTTTCTCTCTCTTTTTCCTATTTTCAGTTCTCCTTTCAGCTTCGATTTCCCATGCTTGGAAAAGTTTATACTCTTCCTAACGTTTTAATTTTTTCTTTGGGTCTTTTGTTAATGTAATTTCTTGTTTCAGGGCAGCTTTCAGCTGGGCAATGGCTGAGGGATTACACTTCACTTCCCAGCTGCGGTTTTTAGCTTTCTGTGGATTTCTCCACCTAGTTGCACTTATTTTTCCTGCTTGTTGTTTTTCTAACCATTCGTCATCAGGTGTTACTTTTACTTGTTTATTCCCCATTTTCAAAGATTTTGCTGGGCTGTCTCTGGCACACTAGACTTGGGAGTGGTTGCTGATACGCCCTTCTACTTCACTCTAACAGTGAAGCGTTATCAGTTTTATGAGATCAAACTCAAACATTCTCCTTTGTCACCAGTACGTGAGTCTCAAACAAAGAAAACAAATGGAAGTAGTTCAGCAGCGTATTGTGCTATAAAATCAACTTACTTCAGGACACATACACACATAGACATTTGCGCGCTTTTACAATTTTATGAAGTAATTTTGGCTACTTCTACCAGTCTAATTTAGTTCCTTTCGGCGAAGTTAACCTATTTTAATTTGTCACGAAGTAATTTCGGCTACCTCTAAAACCAGTCTAATTCGGTTCCTTTCGGCGAACCCAGCCTTTTTTATTTTTCTATTTTGTTTGTTACTTTAAACCTTTGCGGTGGTTTTATATCCCAAAATAGTGTTTCTCACCCTCAGATGTCTCACTGGTGGTTCGGATCGTTAGACTGAATCCCACCCCCGTGGACTAGACTATAGACACCGGCCCTGACCCGAATTCACATTCCGGGTCCTTCTTCCTCGTCTAAGAGGGCTGTCGACAGACTTCGGTGCTGGCTTCCCACGACATCAGGAATCGGTGCGTCAGATCCTGGATCAGAGTCACAGATAACAGTTCTGATGTTTCTGATCCAGCTCGTAGGACCAAATTAAATGTCACAGGGAGACACTTCTTCAGTGAGCTTAGAGAGTAGAAACACAGTTTTACTTGCAGCAAGGGCAGTCACAGAACCCTGGCCAGTAAAAACGTTGAGTAACACTATTATAAGTCTTTGCCTGTCCTAAATGTCCCGACCATGGTACAGTGTGGCCCAAATGCAGAATTACTGAACGGTACTCTTTTGGTACAACAAGTCTGGGTTCCTCCATGTCTGCTAGATACAGAAGTTTACCCTTTATTATGAAAGGTTCTCCAGTTATACTTTTAAGCCCTACCACATTTTCTTTTCCGTCATCCATGTTGCATGCTTTCTTAAAGAGAGGTTTTAAAGATGGATCATTTTCCTGGCTTTCTCTAAAATTATTGAGAATTTCCCACTGAAGATCAATAGGTGGAGACATTGGTGAGGTTGTTTCAGGAAGTTTTACCTTACCACTGTTTTTTATTTTTCTCCTGCCTACATTGTCTTTTGTTTTCCTGATTTTACTCCCTCCTTCAAATAAGTCATCATTTACATCTGGCAGTGGTTCTAAACCCCTATTCATTGAACGAGTGACAACAGCACAGAATAGGCTTCAGAGTTATTGTGAACCAAACTGTCTAAGATTGGCAAGTCTTCTCCCAGAATGACATCATATGCTAACTGATCCAACACTCCTAAAGTTAACATAAACGCTTGGCCCTCAACTTCAATAGTAACATCTGCAGTTGGATAATCTTTCTGACACCCATGAACACAAGTAATATTTACAGGTTTGTTAAAGTTAGGCAATAGATTGCTCAACATAGAAGATTTAACCAAGGTTTGTGAGCTACCAGCATGCGAAGAAACTGCTCCAAAAAATGGTTTTGCCAATCTCTTCTTTGCTCCGACTGTCAGGACGCATCCATCACTTATAGAGTCCCTTAACCGATAGTAGGTTTCAGGAACACTCTCTCCCACTGGTACACTAGTGCTCCAGAACCGGTATCTGTAGGTCTCCTCTGTTACATTAAACTTTGATAACACTGCCGCTTTAATAGCATCATAAGAGTCAGACTGCTCTTCATCCATGCCAGCATAAGCTTCAAGGGCTTTTCCAGTCAATAACGTGACCACTGTAGCTGCCCATCAAACTTGTGACCATCTAGACATTTTAGCTATGTGTTCAAATCATACAAAGAAACCTTCAGGATCATCACCTTCCTTGAAGTCAGGTATTCTGGGCTCACCTCCACGGTGTATTTTCTGCTCTTTGCACTGCAGCAGGTTGAAAAACATGAGTTTGAGGCTGTGCATGCAGGGACTGAGGTAGAGGAGGCAGCTCAGCTTGGTGCTCAGCAGCTCCATGAGGTGGCTGCACAGCTGATAGCCGAGACAGTTGCCCAGCCTCTTGCTTTGAGAAAACAGCTGTTGTGGAAATGTCACTCTGGACTGAAGGCTGATGAAGTTCAGAATATACATGATGTTGCAGCCTTGGTTGTCACTCAGTTGTTTAATCTGTTCAAACAGTATTGCTTCTATTCTTTTGGATTGCCGCATAAATTCTCTAATTTCATCAAAGATATCAGGTTAAGAAAGTTCTTTACTCACAACACCAACTGCAGTTTGCTTAGGCCGTAGCACTGGTTCAAAATCATCCTCATCAGCCATTGCTCCTTCAGGTGGTGGATCTGACTCAATTGTTTGTCCATCTTCTCTTTCTTCCATGTTAGAAAGGGGGCTTTTCCTTGTCCAATGGTTTCTTCCACATCCTACCCCTCACATTTAGCGTGTTTTCTCCTTCATTCACAGGTGTAGTGAAATCCCAATTCTGACTGTTGCGTAAAGAGGTGTGGTGAGGAAAACATCAGACATCTCTCTCTCTCTTAACTGAAGTATTTACTTTGTCTCTTGCCAGTCTCTTGCACATACAGACAGCAGCTTCTCAAAATGGCCCCCTATCCACTTCCTGCCAGCTTTAAATACTCTAAGACCATGCCTTCTCAAATTAGACTGGCCTATAAAAGAGCTGCAACCAAGGCAGGCCTCTTCTGGAACTCTGGCTTCAGAAAGTGACGCAGAGAGGAGGAGTGAGGACGTACGGCAGGTTGTTCGGTGTTTCGGTTTGGGAGTAGAAGTGTGCAGCATACCTGTTGTAGTTAGTACGGGTTTGGGTATAAGGTGTGTTTGGTTGGTGGTTTGGTGTGTGACTGACGTAAGTAGGAGAGTCGTCCGAAGGCCTTTACAGGTCCGGTAACAGTCTCCTGCAGACTTCTTCTCATAGACCAGGGTTGGCACCGATGAAGGGCGGAAGGAGTGAGTGGAATAGTATGGATGGTAGTGAAGAAGAGATTGGCGGTCAGGGTGATAAGAATGAGTGGGGAAAAGTTGGAAAGGGGGGGAAGAGGCACAGTGCTAGTGACAGGAAAAAGAGAAGTGAGGGTAGTACAGAAGGGACTGATAGTGAAGATAATGAAGAGGGACTGAGTCCAAGTATGAATATAACTGTCAGGTTTGAGGAAGAGGGTGTAAAGAAAATAGATGCACTTAAGCTAACAAGAGCACTTGAGGCACAAGTTGGGGAAAACAAATACGCTAAGATACTCAGAGATGGAAATTTACTGGTGGGTTGTAACACGGAAGTGCAGGTGGAACAAGTGTAGCAAATTTCAAACGGTTGACTGCGTTGTGACGACAGACACAGACTGGCTGGAAACTGGATATATTTCTAAAAGACAAAGTGCAGCAGCAAAATCAGTGTCACACAGCAACAACAGGCCTCTGCTCATC
The DNA here is from genome assembly GCF_001858045.2 of Oreochromis niloticus. Taxonomy (NCBI): domain Eukaryota; kingdom Metazoa; phylum Chordata; class Actinopteri; order Cichliformes; family Cichlidae; genus Oreochromis; species Oreochromis niloticus. The sequence goes on along the minus strand of NW_020327445.1, from coordinate 600,807 downwards.
CCAGTGTGGAGTCCATGTAGCTCTGCTTACAATATATAAAAGAAAATACAATCTATCCAAACAACGGTGTGGTTTCTCTCAACAGCCACTTTAAAATCAAATGTAATAGTGTGGTAAAACAGAGACAAATATGAAGCAAGGTGTAGTCAAAAATAAGCCACTAATAATAACTTGTAATATTTAAATCCCCACTAAGATGGATCAATTACACAATACATATTCAAACAACTGTAACTTTTCCCAACATGGCTGAAAATACTATTCAGTGTGCAGCCTCAGATCATGAACTCATTATACACATAAAACAAAACCTATATATTTACACATACCTAAAAGACAAAGTGCAGCAGCAAAATCAGTTACACACAGCAACAGCAGACCTCTGCTCATCCCTGTTTAGCACAAGTAAGGAACACATAAACGGATGGTGTAACAGATAAAAGGCAGTTCCAATTACTATTTTCCTCGTTCAAAGTAATCAAAAACACTTTGGGAGCTTTTAGCCAAAAGAACTAATACTTATTAAAGAAAAATACACCAAATTTAAACGTATAATTTAGTACAGGGAGAGGAGCTACAGAAAGTGTGCCTTACCAGTGTGGAGTCCATGCAACTCTGGCTGGGAACCCCCACACATGCAGCATGTTTACAAGTGGTGTCACACTGATTAATGCCCCACTTCAACAGTGACATGTGGAACCTTAGTTTTACAAAAAATAAATTTACACAATAAAAATAATTAACTATATACAATACAGTTTTGAGAATGTTCACACTCAGTATATTATATCTCAGCTACACAAGAAAGGAAACTTGTGAGGGTGTGCATAGTCAAAGTGAAGAATACTGCAAGAGTCAGGGAAAGGAGCACTAATGGAAGTAAAGGAATTATTGTGGGAGTACCATTGAATGTAAATATGAAATAACTAATGGAGAATTTAAAACTAAGGAATGGAGAAGTGAAAAGAGCAAGGAGAATGACGAGAGGTCCAGAGAAAGCAGAAACAGAAACTGTGGTGGTGGACTTCGACACGAAAGAGGTACAAAAAGAGGTCTTCTTTGGATTAATAAGATTCAGTGTGAGGGAGTTTGTGCCTAAACCAATGAGGTGTTTCAATTGCCAAGAATTTGGACATATTGCCAAAGTGTGTAAAGGGAAGAGGAGATGTGCTCGATGTTCTGGAGATCGTGAGTATGACAAGTGTGGTGTGGGAGTAAAACCTAAATGCTGTAATTGTGGAGGGGAACACAGTGTTGCTTTTTGGGGATGTGAAGTATTGAGGCAGCAGGCAGTTATTCAAAAAATGAGGTTACTGCAGAGAGTGACATATGCAGAGGAATGTAAAATGGTGGAGCAAGAGAGACAGACTGGGAACACACAGGGTAGAGGGGAAACAAGTAATGGAGAGGGTTATGGAAATGGTTGTAAGGAAAATGGAAGAAGAGAAGAAGAAAATGGTGACATTCATTGCAGGAGTAATAAATCCAAGTCCAAGACAGAGAGGATCCAGATTATTGTGAAGGGAGCATGTCATAGTTTAGATGAAGAATATCAGGTGGAATATCAGGTTCTTATAACCATATTAATCTTAAAGTGGAATGCAAGGAGTCTCTTGTCAAATGGTCAAGATTTTAAACAGTTTATATACAATCAGACAGAAAAACCTGACATAATTTGTATCCAGGAAAGATGTTTGAAACGTTTTTTGCATTTTAGAGTGCATGGGTATATTGCTGTTAAATATGATAAGGAAGAAGGAAATGGTGGTTTGTGTCTTACATTGATATTAAGGAAGGTATTCTGTACAAGATAGGTGACAGGGAAGTGGATTTGGAGTATGTAGTAAGGTTTGGATAGGAGGGAAGGTAATTATGGTTGTAAATTTTTATAATCCTTCTAAAAAGTTAGAGTTAAAAAAAAGCTGGAGGAAATGGTCATGAAAGGAAATATTATATGGTGTTGGGATTTTAATGTACACAATTCGTTATGGGTGAGTGAGAAAACATACTACAATGGGGAAGTGTTAGAGGAATTTTTGGACAATAAAAATCTTGTATGTTTGAATGATGGGAAAAAGACACAAACTGATATTAGCTCTAGTAGGGAATCCATATTAGACTTAACTTTTGCTTCTAGTTCTTTGGCCCCATTATGTGAATGGCAAGTAAACAATGACTCATTTGGTAGTGATCATTATCTGGTAGTGAGTAAAATAAGGATTTTTCAAATACAGGTGCCAGAAACATTAGGAGGGTAGTGGTTGTTTGGGAAGGCGAATTGGGGGAAGTTTAATAGGGTTTGTGAGAGGAAGCTTTTCCAAGTTCAAAATCATTTGAGTGTCGAAAATATGACTCAAAAAATCAGTCAATGTATTCTAAGTGCTGCTGATGAGGCTATTCCAAAGACAACAGGGAAAGTTAGGAGGAGAGCAGTTCCATGGTGGAATGATGAATGTAAGTTAGTAGTTAGAGAAAGAAATAGAGCATTTAAGTTGGTCAAACGGTCTCATAATTTTCAACATTTAATTGAATTTAAAGCACTAGCAAAAGTCAGAAGTACAATAAGAAGAACAAAGAGAACATACTGGAGAGATTTCTATAATACAATTGGTAGTAATACTCAAATAGGGGAAATGTGGGGGATGATCAGGAAAATGGGGGGAGACAGAAGAGACTGGAGTTAACCAATTCTTGATAATAATCAAGTAGCTGTAACTGATGGGGAAAAAGCTGATTTATTGGCAAGTACTTTTGTTGATATACATAGTGGGAGAAATTTGTCAGATGAAAGTAAACGAGGAAGAGAGAGGACTAAAGAAAGAAATCTTGAAGCTTTAGGGAGGAAGGACAGTACTGCAGATGTAATGAGTTGTCCCTTTTTTATATTGGAGAACTGAAAAGAGCTCTGGGCAGAACCAGGAATAGAGCTCCAGGGAAGGATGAGATATGTTATGTTGAAACATCTAAGTGATGAAGCGTTATATAAATTGCTAATGTTTTTTAATAAGGTATGGAAAGTAGGACGCCTCCCACGTCGAAGGAAAGAAGCACTAATTATACCAATAAAGAAACCAGGGAAAGACCATAGTGATCCTGGAAATTATAGGCCCATTGCTCTGACTTCCAATATATGTAAACTGATGGAAAGGATGGTGAATGAAAGATTGGTACAATTTTTAGAGTTGAGAAATACATTAGCACCCTGTCAGAGTGGTTTTTGTAGAGGAAGAGGGGCGATGGATCCTATCTTATGTTTGGAAGATGATATCAGGAAAGCACAAGTTAATAAAGAGGTGGTAGTTGCTGTCTTCTTTGATGTAGAAAATGCATATGATATGCTTTGGAGAGACGGTCTACTGATTAAGTTACATGAAGCTGTGGTTGTCACAATTGAGAGTAATTCTTCAGATTAGCAGTAGGTGGATCTCAGCTTCCCAATTTCAATTAAAGTCAAAAACACAAAAATCACAGAAGAGGAGCAAAGTTCTATGCCAGCTGTTTTATTGAACAGTGCAGCTCAGCAAAACAGAAGGAAAAGCAAAGCTCCCCTAGGGTGTTCGCCGTAAGCGCATGCAGGTTGGGACCAACCCCAATGGACAGACAGCAGGAAAAAGCCCCGAGGGCCTTCCCAGGTCCCCTTTTAAAGGTACCAGTAGACCCACCTGCTGCTGAGTAACTTTCCCATGTGCCCAGGAACAGCAGGTGCAGGGTCAAGTACGGGCCAGGGTTCGGGCAGGGCTCTGGCTGAGGGCCCTGCCCAAAGGGACACCCTTAAGTTAACCCTTTGCTTAGCCTTCTGACACAACTTGGTCAAAGGTCACACATTAGTACAGCAAATAGCATAGTTTTTCATTATGTTATTTCCAGTGTCTGTTACCATGTGAGAGATATGTCTCATGAATGTGCTGCATGAAAAACATTTATTGCGTGTGTGTGTGCAAAACACCTCATGCCTAAAACTGTACATGAAAGTTACAATATATATATATATATAAGTCCACCACAAACCAGGGATAGGAGGATATAATTGGGTATTAGTTTTTTTTATGTGACAGAACAATTCAAGTTAAAATAGGGTCACATGTTTCTGAGCCATGTAAAACAGAAAATGGAACTCCTCAGGGAAGTGTAGTTAGCCCAACAGTTTTCTCAATTATAATCAATGATATTTTTAAGGTGTGTTTGATAGTTATGATAAATCCCTTTTTGCTGACGATGGAGCATTATGGGTAAGGGGGAAGAATGTTGACCATCTCGTCAAGAAACTTCAAGAGTGGATAGGTAAAGTAGAAAAGTGGGGTGCAGAATGGGGTTTTACACATTCTGTTGAGAAAACTAAAGTAATGTTTTTCACAAATAAGAAAATAGCAGGAAATAAACTGTTAGACTTGCATGGGAAAGAGTTTGACAGGGTGGATTGTTTTCATTTTTTGGGTGTGGTTTTTGATAAGACATTAACTTGGAAAAATCACATAGAGCACGTTGTGTGGAAAAGTAAAAAGGTTCTTAATATCTTGAGGTGTTTAGCAGGGCTGACATGGGGTGCTAATTTTGATGAACTTAAAAGTATGTATGTCACGTTAATTTGATCAAGATTAGATTATGGGTGTGTGTTATATGGGTTAGGAGCTAAAACTTCCTTAAAGAAGCTGGATGTAATCCAAGCAGGAGCACTGAGACTTTGCTTAGGGGCAGTTAAAACAACACCAATATGTGCTCTACAAGTGGAATCAGGAGAAAAGCTGCTGTATATTAGAAGGCAACAGCTGATGGTTAACTGTTGGATACATTTGAAAGGTCATGACAAAAACCATCCTGTTAGGAAAGTGTTAGGGAATTGTTGGGAAAGGGGAAAGGTTTTTAAAATAGTTTTGGGTGGGTTGGGGATGATAGAGCAAGAACTTTTAAAGTGTATGACAAAGACTTCAGTCAGACAGTATTGTGGCCTTTACAACCCATATGGACATGGAAATACATTAAAGTAGACAGATCATTAATGGATACTAAGAAGAGGAAATTGACTACAGATATTTGTCAAAAATTTTATAACAGATTGGAGAGCAAATACAGTGACTTATAGGTGTATACAGATGAGTCAAAAGATCCTAACACTGAAGCAACTGGGGTAGCAGTGGTAATTCTGGAGTTAAGTATTGAGATTGCAAAAAGAACGTCAAATCTTCTGGGTATATATGCAGTTGAGTTATATGCCATACTGTTGGTTCTAGAATGTGTGGAAGACAGCAGAATTTCAAAAGTACTAATATGTAGTGATTCATTGTCAGCATTATTAACCCTCTGGGGTCCAGGGTATAATTGGCCGTTTTTGACTACTTTTGCTTTTACCTCTATATTTCACCTTTAAAATGTGTTTTTCTTGGCTTGTTTGGTATCATTATTTTCAGCACAACCTCAAACATCTGAAATTTGAGTTATTTTTTCATTTTGGTATACTATATTAGAACAGCTGATCTAAATTCAGACAACAAATTCAAAATCCGAGTAGAAAAAAGTCATATTTTTTACTGTAAAACCCACAAACATGTTTAACGAATAATTTTCATAACTTGCAATGCAAATAAAAATTGTACATTTATAAAAAATTATGCACAAGTTTTGCAAAAAAAGTTATATGGTACTATTTACCTAAAAATGCAGCCAAGGCCTCAGGCGTTTTTTATATAACCATTTAAATCTATTTACAGAACAATCAGGTGTGCTGCATCAAATAAGAAGGCACACAAATTATTTGTGCCAGTCCAAAAAATGTAGTTTGTGTTCAGTGTAACACAGAGAACACCAAAGGCCTAAACCCTGCAGGTCTGACAGCAGGAGGTGCATCAGTCCAGTTTTCCATGCGGGAACAGCGTTTACACTGGAATCCACTTTTGACGGCTTTTTTTGGAGAAAATATGAAATTCAGCAGTATAACTGACACACAATACAAAACAATAACTACACAACAAACTAACTATAGCCTCCAAACACGCTAAACGTCACTAATGTCTCACATATGAAAACTCGCTCTCTCTCTTTTGCTCGCTCGCCCGCTCTCGTCGCGGGTGTCACTCCTAAAAACTTCCCCCTCTCCCTAAACGACCAAATGTCACATGTTGCCATATCATTTTTTGATTGGCTGACATGGTAAACTCTAACACCAATAGGGAAGGGGTGTTTTTTCTTTTTCTTTTTTCACTCGCAAGCGGAGAGTGTTTGCTAGGCTGTCTGTAGAAAACGCCGTTTTTACCGTTCTTCCCGCTGTAAACACCACTGTTTTGTTCAGAAAAAAAACATTGCGTGTATTTTTTATCATAACTCTGGTTTTACGTGTCCCATCGACACAATTCAAAAACTGGTATATAGTTTGAAGTCCGCAGTTTCGACCCAAGTTGAAATGGAGACTCTGACTTGCTGCATCTTGTAGCTGTGTCGTCTTAAATTGGTCATGTGATTTTGACGCGCCGGCGCGTCCGGGGACCCCAGAGGGTTAAGTATTGAACAAGGAAACACAAATGCCCATCAGCAAATTTTGTATGACGTTATTTTTGCTCATCATAGATTGTCTGACCAAAATAAACATGTAGTAATATCTCCGGCTCATGTAGGTATTTTGGGTAATGAAAGGTGCAATGCTATGGAGACGGTTAAGCATATGCTTCTTAGTTGTAGGAAGTATGCAAGTCACAGGAGGGTTATGAGGGTTGAAATGAGTGGTGGAAGGGAACTTATGTTTAAACAAGTGGTTAATAAGTAAAGTCATGGTGAAGGGAAAAGGGTGGTTTTTTTGAGAAATTCTGGTCTCATCAAGATGATTTGAGGATTCAGCAGTGAAGTAAGGTTAAAAGCCAGGAGATGGCAGTAGTGCAACATCTTTGGATGCAAGCTGCCGTTAAACATGAAAGAAGAAGAAAAAAGAACACAGGCCTCTTATTTACTAGAAAAAACAAGATGGCCGACACAGAGGTAACCTGCAGAACACTTTGCTACATTAGTGCTTCCCAACAGACACATTCATGGCTGTCTATGTGGAATTGCTGGGCTTGTAGTCAGATGGCCTGAATGTCCAGCCAAATGTGTTGTAGGTCAGACTTGTCGAAATGTTCCTCCACCTTCAGCTTGTAGCTATGCTTGGCCTTCTTGATGCCCCTGTTCAGGTCTACTCTGGACGTAGTGTAGGCCAGAGCGTCACCTTATCTGAAGGTATTATTACATGGCTTTAGTAGAAGCAACACTTCCTTGTTCATCCATGGTTTCTGATTTGGGTACATTGTAATCTGCTTTTCTTTGACAACATTGTCAATTGTGGTGTCAATGTATTCCGGTAGATGTTTAAGAGTCTTTGTTAATGTGAGAGCCACAGGTGGCCTGAAAGGCAAACATGCTCCAGTCTGTGTTTTTTAAACCTGTCCTGGGGTACAGAATCTACTTCCACTGGCCAAACTTTCATTTTATTAACTTATGGTTTCACACATTATGAGACGTTTTGCTGCTGTGTTTTGTAGACGAGACAAAATGCTGCTCTTCTCTCTCAGCTCTCAGTGAAGGCGGTCACACTTTTCTCCTCTCCTCTCCCTTATCTTCCCTGCTTAGCTTCTTATGTCCTTGTCTTGTCTCATGCTTTCCTCACTTTCCCTGGAACATTCTCTCACAGTCTGTTTCTAAAGCCTAAAGAGAACTAGAAAAATTTGCATTTCCTGCGAAAATGCTGTGTGGATGCCTTAATGCTGAAGCTGTCTGCTCAAAAACTGAAAAAGATGAAAAGTTGCAAAAAGTTGTATGGTGGTGAAAAAAAAAAAAAACATTGGCCTGAGCAGGATTCGAACCTGGCCCTCCAGGGGTCCGTTCTTCGTACCTCGCTAAGTAAGTTAGCCGGATTTGAATGTTGACGATTTCGCGTGATCTTGGATCGTTCGGTTCTCCGAAGCTCATCTGGGACTTGCTGTCATAGCAACAGATCCGTAAGCGTAAACCTGCTCGGGAGCAGGTTTACTTTATGTAAACAGGATTAGATCGCGGCCACTCAGGTATGTCCGCTGCAGTTATATGAAAGCAATTATCAATGTAACTAAAGATAATGCAGCATTTGATTCTTTTATTGATGTCATACAGATACATACAGGTCATTTCCGAAAAAAAGGGAAATGTACTATTAATCATTCTATTACATGTAGTAGATCATGTCAGATGTAATTCATATTTTAGAGTAGTAATAGTTAATTACTACGTGCAATCAAGATGAGAGACCACGACTATAAAAGCGAAGGTGGATTTGGGAAGTCTGTCGCAGCCATGTCCTGTCCGTCTGTACGCGAGCAAGGAAGGTGCAAGATTGATAAGGAGAGTTTACAGAATTTAGCGTATATTGCGGGATAGACGGGATCCTTTAGCTCAGCGCGACGGTGTGCTCATAGAGAGATATCGATTCTCCCGTGAGGGTATTATTTACTTTCTCTCTCTCTCTCTCTCTCTCTCTCTCTCTCTCTCTCTATATATATATATATATATATATATATATATATATATATATATATACTTACTGTACTGTATATACTTACTCCCGACTTACTGTGCATGCTTCAGTCACCCCTTGCATGGGAACAGGTAAAAGTGATGGAGTGTTATGTCAAACTACACACAAAAAACCCACAATGTCAATAAATGTCACAGTACAAAAAGGGGTGTGACGAGGGGGTGCAGGACCACCACCTGTCTTTATTTGCTCTGCCCTTTTCTTGGTTGCTGTTATAAACAAACAAACAGATTATTCCAGGGTCTCTTGTCATAGACTAAAAGCTAAGTGATAAATATTACCATTCTGTGGAATATTCTTATATTTCACTTTTACTTTTTCCCATGTTCTAGTGGGTCCTGTTGTGGCTCTAATGTGAAAGAGGATATGATGTAATATAATATAATGTGGTATAATATAATATCACATGATATAATGTAATATCATGGATCACTTACGAGTTTAATTTGTCAGCAACTTTCTGCCAGCCCTCTCTCCTTGCTTTTGCAGCCTTTGCAGTGTTCCCCTGCGTTTTAATTAAACTCTGAAACTCCTGATATCCCTCAATCAAGAGTTCTTGGTCTGCTGCCGTGAAATACTGAGCGCGCTCCTTTGACATCTTCGCCGACCAATCACAGGGTTGCCGATCAATGTTTCTACTATCGATGCGTAGCCCCTTTTAAGCCACCCAGTGATCTCAGATTACTTCATCCAGCTATACTAATCGTCAACAACAGGTGTGTTCGGAGAACCGGATTAGCGAGCTCAAAGTTGGCGCGATGATTTGATCTTGGATGTGTCATTTGATCTTGGATGTAGTAAGCGAGGTACGAAGAACGGGCCCCAGGTCTCAAGGTAGCCACTCATCTCACTGAGCTAAACTCACTCTGACAAAGAAGAGGTGGAGAGACGGACCATTCTGCTGGAATGAGCAGAAGCTGCTGAGACTTGTGCTGATAAGAGGAGAAAAGGCTGAAAATTTTGCAGAAAAGAGGTGACTCAGCAGAATTTCTGCTGAAAAGAGGTAAAGAAGCAGAAAGTTGCGCTGAAAAGACATGAATCAGCAGAATTTTTTGCTCAAAAGTGTTTTTTCTGAAAACAGCTGAAATTTGTGCTAATAAGAGGTGAAAAGGCTGAAAATTTTGCAGAAGAAGTGAATAAGCAGAATTTGGCCTTAAAAGAGGTGAAAATTCTGCTGAAAACAGTTCAATCAGCAGAATTTCTGCTGAAAAGAGGTTTTTGCTGAAAACAGCAGAAAAAGCTGGGATTTGTGCTGAAAAATGGTGAAAAAACTGAAAATTTTGCTGAAAAGGGGTGAAAAAGCTGAAATTGAGTTAAAAAAGTTTAACTGTTAACTGAAAGAAATGTTGCCATAAGCGGGATTTGAATCCCGGCCTCCCAGTCTGAGAACGGATGCTCATCTCACTGAGCTAAAACACAGCGCAACCGGGCAAGGAAAACTAGTGACCAGACTGATAATGTGGCAGAAATGGGCAAAAAATATTGCATAAAAAAATCAATATCTCAAAAAGTATAGAACTTATGATTACCAAAAGATATAGCGCACATTAGCAGAAAGAGCAGAATTTTTTAAAGTTTGAATGGAGAAAATAGCATGAAAACTGAGGGAGTAGTTAAGCGCCAAAAAACGTACGGAAGCAACTAGAATAAAGTAGAATAAAGAACTAGAAAAATTTGCATTTCCTGCGAAAATGCTGTGTGGATGCCTTAACGCTGAAGCTGTCTGCTGAAAAGCTGAAAAAGATGAAAAGTTGCAAAAAGTTGCATGGTGGTGAAAAAAAACATGTTGCCCTGAGCAGGATTCGAATCTGGCCCTGTTGGTCTCAAGGCAGCTGCTCATCTCACTGAGCTAAACTCTCTCTCTTTCAGAAAAGAGGAGGAGAGACCAACAATTCTGCTAAAATGAGCAGAAGCTGCTGAAAATTTTGCAGAAAAGAGGTGAATCAGCAGAATTTCTGCAGAAAAGTTTTTTTTCTGAAAACAGCTGAGATTTGTGCTGATAAGAGGTGAAAAGGCTGAACATTTTGCAGAAAAGAGGTGAATCAGCAGAATTTATACAGAAAAGAGGTAAAGAAGCAATAAGTTGCGCTGAAAAGAGATAAATCAGCAGAATTTCTGCTCAAAAGAGTTTTTTTTCTGAAAACAGCTGAGATTTGTGCTGATAAGAGGTGAAAAGGCTGAACATTTTGCAGAAAAGAGGTGAATCAGCAGAATTTATACAGAAAAGAGGTAAAGAAGCAATAAGTTGCGCTGAAAAGAGATAAATCAGCAGAATTTCTGCTCAAAAGAGTTTTTTTTCTGAAAACAGCTGAGATTTGTGCTGATAAGAGGTGAAAAGGCTGAACATTTTGCAGAAAAGAGGTGAATCAGCAGAATTTCTGCAGAAAAGAGGTAAAGAAGCAATAAGTTGCGCTGAAAAGAGATGAATCAGCAGAGTTTCTGCTGAAAAGAGTTTTGTTTTTCTGAAAACAGCCAAAAAAGCTGGAATTTGTGCTGAAAAGGGGGGAAAAAAATGAAAATTTTGCTGAAAAGGGTTGAAGAAGCTAAAGTATACCAAATCAAAGTATTTGTGCCAAAACATAGTGTTTCTGCCATATTGTGGTACTACTACATTACAACATGAATACGGATTAAAGATGAAAGAAACTGGCAACAAATTCCTCCACTACGAACCAGTCTGATACCACTTCTTTGCAGTGTTCACGTTTACTAAGGCACTACCCAAAAGGCGCCACGAGAGGGCACTCCAACACAAGAGATGAGGTGAATGAGCAGAATTTCTGCTGAAAAGAGGCAGAAGGTTCTGTATGTAGAAAAAGAAACACTGTTGAACCATGTGTGAAATAAATAAAGAAATGAAATGAAAGAACAACCTGGTTCTGCTCAAATTCACCAATCAGAGGTACTGCTTCTGTCTGCTTCATCAGGCTGTGTACTTGTTTCTGCCATGGAGCGTTAACAAGAATCTGAGGTCCATATTAGAAAAGCTGCTAAAATCATAAAACTTTGCAGAATTGTAATAAATTAGCAATATAAATTACAGGTCTGTGATAGTGTATAAATTTGTAGTGAAAAAAAAAAAACGTGGACCAAGGTGGGATTGAACCCACGACCTTTGAGCTGCAGAGCCGTGTCATTACTGATTGCGCCACCTGGAAAGGGGGCGGCGGTCTGAAAGACAGATACTTGGGCAGTCAGAAAATAGATCGCGGTGAGAGGCAAAAAACGCCGTTTTTTGGAGTTACAAAACGTCGTGTAACTCAAAAACTAGGAGGGCTAGCAGCATAATTCTTGTACTGGGTGAATCAGCGGACTTTGGTGTATTTTGACTGCGATTTTCATAGCTCGTTCTACCTCCGTCGCGGAGATATGACGAGAGAAGAAACGGCTTCATTTCCAGAGTTTGAAGACTGAGAGAAGGACAGATTTCCACCCCTCAAACAAACGTAATTCATTGCTCAACGGTAAGATAATTGTAAAAACTGCTTTCACTGTGAGTGTCAGCAGTGTCTGAAGATATATTGGCACAAGCCTCATGTCCTAACTTTGCTTTGTTAAAGAGATATGGCAATTTGAAAATGCCTCCCGTTACAGAATTTCAGCTCTGAATTTCAAAACCTCCCCATAGACTTTGAATGGGGACTTGTCAGACCTTGTGTCACTCCGAGGCAAATTGTGAAAAAACGGTAAACCTCACAATAAAGATAGTGACATTTTCTGAAAGCCAGCAAAAATACCCACATTTTGATGTATAATTTGTGGGGGTTGAGTGGAAATTGAGTGAGTAGCAAGAAGTTGTTTAGACATGAAGAGAAAATTCAGAACGGACTAGCACTCACTCTGACTTAATTGCATAGCAACCATAGCAACGCATGTATTTTCTGAAAAATCACAATTTTGCAACTGAAAATTTAAAGAGAGATAAGATTAAAACGGTAGAAGATCTGAAAAAGCTGAATCAGACAGCAATAGCCCAATAATCTGAGAACATTTTAAAGTTTGAATGGAGTTTCTAGGTGAAAGCATGAGGACGTAGTTAAGTTTCAAAGACAAGCAAGTTTTAGCAGAATTGTGGAAGTTTCCCATTCATTTCAATGGGACAAATTAAAGGAAAAAAGTGTAATATTTTAAAAAGTATAACAGTAATAAACACCAAAAGTCATAGCAGTCATTAGCAGAAAGAGCAGAACAGTTTAGAGTTTGAACGGAGAAAATCGGCTGAAAACTGGAGGAGTAGTTAAGTGCCAAAAAACGGAGCAACTAGAAGAATAAAGATAAAGAATAAAGAGAAACAGGAACACAATAGTGTGGAAGCCCTTTAGGGCATCCACACAATAAAGAGAAACAGGAACTCAATAGTGTGGAAGCCCTTTGAGGGCATCCACACAATTATGGATTTGATCAACTGGTCTCTGAATGCAATTGACACGCTCTTCTCAACGAGAAGCACCGGGTCGGGAGAGCCCGAGTGCCCTGGAGGGACTTTCCCTGCTGGATACACGATGGACGGGTGGCAGACATGGAGGGTCGTGTGCCTGGCGGGACTGTCGATCGAGGACGCTGAAGATATCTACCTATTCGGAACCATGATAACAGGGTTCTTGCTGATCGGAGCTGGCTTGGCCCTGGCTTATCAGAGAATTAAGAAAGCGGAACCGGCTATTCAAACCCCCCCAAGGCTGCCCGCTGGGATTGAAACGATGGGACGAGGCACGACTTTTCAGAATGGGCCCACTGAGTGCAGCATGGTTAAGATCTTGGAGAAGCTTACGGCTGCAGTGAATACTCAGTACAACACCTCTGAGCGCATATTAGATCAGCTGACTGTGGTCGTGAGGTCTCAGAATCGGCTCCTTGGGCAAAAGAATGACAACACCACGGAATGCAAGCTTGATAACATCATGGAAAAGCTCGCGGCTCTCCAACGGGAAATTGAGAAACCTATGTCGGTGTCGGAGTGTTAAGAACAGCTCGGAAATTCTCATGAGTTGTTCGCATAAAAGAAAAAAACACCATCACTTCATGTGGCTACCCCTTCGGCGCCAGCTGTGGGCTCAAGGCTGGAGCCGAACAAAAACTCCCTGATAACGACTGTGTTTTGTCTGTTCCTCCCCATCCTATGCAAGGCCACCTGAGTTGGCTGGAGGACTGTTTACTTAGCCTGGCAGGGCGAAGGACACTGTCTCAGCTTGACTCTGGACATACACACACACATACACATACACTGATATGCACACACTGATCCCCCCTCCCTTTCCAAACGCCTTCGATGCTTGTGCCCTACCGGGGAAGATGGGACTCGACTGGACCAGCGCAGACATGCTGCAGGACCGGAAGCGCTGTCTACACCGGCTCTCTCTTACCCTTTACCCGCCCCTGTTGCTTGTCTTGTGTTTCTATGGTGTATTGATAGTCATGTGCTTTTTGTGCTGAGGTGTTTTTTCTGTTATCAAACTGTTCTCCCATTAGGAGCTCAGTCTGAGTGGAGTTTTTTTTTCTCCTCCTCTCTCCTCATGTTACGTATTTTCGTTGTTTTTTCCTATCAGCCTACCTTTCTGACATGTCTCCCCAATGTGATGTTTGTGTAAAGTTGGTCAGAAGGTTCCTTTGTAAGTGCGCATGCGCCATTAGCGTGCTGCCTGCTGTAACCCTAATTTCCCTTGGGATTAATAAAGTATATTGATATATTGATTGATTGATTGATTGATTGTGTTTGCTAGCCTGTAATTCAGTTGCTGGCCAAAGATAATGCTCAGATTTGTATTAGATTGCTTTGGGTTGGTTAAACTTTGTCCAGGGTAGCAAGGGGGAGTTCAAAATGTGATTGGGAAGAAAAATAAGGCCTTTACCTTTGTCACAGTTTTGAAGTCATTCAGGGAATTAAAGCTTTTTGACTGTCCACAATTTTTAGCTGCTAAATTGATCTCATTAGTAAATCATATATTAAAAAAAAAAATTAAAAAAAAAATGGCCAAATGTATCCCAAAGTTGGTGGGGTTTTTTTTTTTAAATTGTTGTTGTTTTTTTCATGTGCTGACTCAAAGTCTGGCAGCTTGAAAACCAGTTTTTCATGATTCCTCCACAGAATGGACCAGGAGAGCTCAGGGGTTCGCAGTGGTCAGTCTGCCCAGCAGCATCAAACACACCTGGACTCCATATTTAAGGTATGTACATGTACAACAACTACTTTTACATCTATTCTGTTCACAGTCATCTCCATGGTGCTCTTTGTAGACCAGTGGATTGTCAGTGTGTCCAATATGGGTCTGATGTTTGGCTCCATCATTTCAGTCTGATTGGCTCATTCATAAATATTCTGTTCCAGCTGCTGGAGGAAAATATCATCACTTTTGTGAAGAACGAGCTGAAGAAGATCCAGAAGATTCTGAGTCCAGATTACTCAGAATGCTTAGAGAGTCAAAGAGAGGATGAAGATGATGAGCAACAGGGGAGCAGCAGAGAGGCATTTGTGAAGATCACGCTGGACTTCCTGAGGAGAATGAAGCAGGAGGAGTTGGCTATCCAACTACAGACGAGTAATAGGATTACTCTGTAGATGTAAGCTGCTGAATTATACATTTATGTCTCAAGAAAGGGACAAACATATTCATTTTCTTTGGGAGGGATTTGCCATGAGCATTTTCTTAAAAATGAACTGATGTATGTTTTTAATTATTATTTTTCAGAAACTCCTCTAGCAATTTGTCAACATAAACTTAAATCTAAGTTGCAGAAGAAGTTCCAGTGTGTGTTTGAGGGGATCGCTAAAGCAGGAAACCCAACCCTTCTGAATCAGATCTACACAGAGCTCTACATCACAGAGGGAGGGACTGCAGAGGTCAATGATGAACATGAGGTCAGACAGATTGAAACAGCATCCAGGAAACCAGACAGACCAGAAAAAACAATCAGACAAGAAGACATCTTTAAAGCCTCACCTGGAAGAGATGAACCAACCAGAACAGTGCTGACAAAGGGAGTGGCTGGCATTGGGAAAACAGTCTTAACACAGAAATACACCCTGGACTGGGCTGAAGACAAAGCCAACCAGGACATCCAGTTCATATTTCCATTCACTTTCAGAGAGCTGAATGTGCTGAAAGAGGAAAAGTTCAGCTTGGTGGAACTTGTTCATCACTTCTTTACTGAAACCAAAGAAGCAGGAATCTGGAGCTTTGAAGACTTCCAGGTTGTGTTCATCTTTGATGGTCTGGATGAGTGTCGACTTCCTCTGGACTTCCACAAAACTACAATCCTAACTGACCCTAGAAAGTCCACCTCAGTGGATGTGCTGCTGACAAACCTCATCAGGGGGAAGCTGCTTCCCTCTGTTTACCTCTGGATAACCACACGACCTGCAGCAGCCAATCAGATCCCTCCTGACTGTGTTGGTATGATGACAGAGATCAGAGGGTTCAATGACTCACAGAAGGAAGAGTACTTCAAGAAGAGATTCAGAGATGAGGAGCAGGCCAGCAGGATCATCTCCCACATCAAGATATCACGAAGCCTCCACATCATGTGCCACATCCCAGTCTTCTGCTGGATCACTGCTACAGTTCTGGAGGATGTGCTGGAAACCAGAGAGGGAGGACAGCTCCCCAAGACTCTGACTGAGATGTAAATCAACTTCCTGGTGGTTCAAGTCAAAATGAAGAAGGTCAAGTATGATGGAGGAGCTGAGACAGATCCACACTGGAGTCCAGAGAGCAGGAAGATGATAGAGTCTCTGGGAAAACTGGCTTTTGATCAGCTGCAGAAAGGAAACCTGATCTTCTATGAATCAGACCTGACAGAGTGTGGCATCGATATCAGAGCAGCCTCAGTGTACTCAGGAGTGTTCACACAGATCTTTAAAGAGGAGAGAGGACTGTACCAGGACAAGGTGTTCTGCTTCATCCATCTGAGTGTTCAGGAGTTTCTGGCTGCTCTTCATGTCCATCGGACCTTCATCAACTCTGGACTCAATCTGCTGGAACAACAACAAACCACCTCCAAGTGGTCTAGCTTTTTTAGAAAAAAAGAGTCTCTCCACCAGAGTGCTGTAAACAAGGCCTTACAGAGTCCAAATGGACACCTGGACTTGTTCCTCCGCTTCCTCCTGGGTCTTTCTCTGCAGACCAATCAGACTCTCCTACGAGGTCTGCTGACACAGACAGGAAGTAGCTTACAGACCAATCAGGAAACAGTCCAGTACATCAAGAATCAGCTCAGTGAGACTCTGTCTGCAGAGAAAAGCATCAATCTGTTCCACTGTCTGAATGAACTGAATGATCGTTCTCTAGTGGAGGAGATCCAGCAGTCCCTGAGTTCAGGATGTCTCTCCGCAGATGAATTATCTGCAACTCAGTGGTCAGCACTGGTCTTCATCTTACTGTCATCAGAAAAAAATTTGGATGTGTTTGACCTGAAGAAATACTCTGCTTCAGAGGAGGCTCTTCTGAGGCTGCTGCCAGTGGTCAAAGCCTCTAGCAAAGCTCTGTAAGTGAATATATGCTTATCGCTTTATTTTTAAGACAATTGATTCTACTTAAAAACAGAACCGGTGTGTACAACTCAAAAAACAAACCCACCTCCGCGAATTGCTACCTTATGCTGTTGGAGGATCCATGTGATTATTGTAAGGGTGGACTGGCAGGGGAAGGACCGGCTGGGGTTGAGCTGACGCACCAGCGAGACCTCCCAAGCTTGAGACAGAGGTTGAGGTGCGCGGCAGTCCTTTCACGCCCGATGGCAGCGTGCTGTCCGATCCGGTCTCTCTTCCAACAGAGGCTGGCAAGCTGCGTCTGTGTGCTGGCCGCCTGCCCAGGTACCTGTGAGCCACGGCTCACTTCCACGCCTGCTGCACCGCCACTGCTTAACACATGGGTGGCCACCGGACCACCTCTGGGGCTGCCGCTGGATATGCAGGTGACCGCTAGAGTGGACACTTCCCCTTCGCTTGGCCGGGGCCTGTGGCGCCGATGGTCCTGTCCGATTCCCTCACCTGCTCGCGGAGGGGGGAGTAGGTTCGGCCGAATGGCTCCCCAGCCTCAGTCGGGCGATGGGGTATGTGGCCGGGCATGGTCTGCGAAGCGGCGAGTCCTATTAAATGCATGCAATCTCTTACTCCTGATTGGAAATGAAACCTTTTCAAATACACACACAGAAATTGCGGTGGTGGGCGCATCGATCCAAATATCGATCGTATCGATACCAAGTCGGCATCTGTGTCGGATCGATACTAGCCTAGTAAGATAGATCCTTTACTTTAAGTTCCGCTCTTCTATGCAATGCTGTGCTTTTGGCAAAGACAAAAAAGCCAGGTTACTGGATTATTGATTTATTGTTTTTGCAAATCGTTAAACCTGTAGGTAGAACTACCAAAGACTGAGTGTGGCCCTTTATCATGCTTTCTGAAACTGGTCAATTATAAAAACAATTCTGTCTTAGAGAAGGAGAAGAGGAAAGCGCTAAAATGACTTTTTTCAGAGAGCCTATAAACTGAGGGGTTGCAATAGGGTACTGCACTATGATAAATAAGGATGACAGTTATCTTCTCTTTTACAGACTGAGTGGCTGTTTCCTGTCAGAGAGAAGCTTCGAAGCTCTGTCCTCGATTCTCTGTTGCAAGTCTTGTAGTCTCAGAGAGCTGGACCTGAGTAACAACAACGTGCAGGATTCAGGAGTGAAGCTTCTGTCTGATGCACTACAGAGTCCACATTGCATGCTCAAAATCCTTAGGTCAGATCAAAGAATATTTTGCTTTCCATCAAATGTCATAATTATGCAGTTAAACATATTGGCTTATAAATCTCAGTTTTATCAATGCTGTGTTGTAGTTGAACATTTTTACTCATTCGAAATAACATTACAGTGCAGCATTTTGATGGGTTTAAAATAAGGCAATGATCATTCCATCCAGTCCCACAACACTGCCAAAACTAAGAAATATTCACTGCACCATCAGTGCAATTATATATGTTTTTGTTTTCCTCTTTGTTTTTTTCCAGGCTGAGTGTTTGTAACCTCTCAGAGAGAAGCTGTGAAACTTTGTCTTCAGTTCTCAGCTCCCAGTCTTGTAGTTTGAGAGAGCTGGACCTGAGTGACAACAACTTGCAGGATTCAGGAGTGAAGCTTCTGTCTGCTGGAGTGGAGAGTCCACACTGTACACTACAAACTCTCAGGTCAGGGGCCAGTCTTTTTCACTTAGTATTATTTAGAATCTGTTTTATTGGCTTTGACATAGTACATTTTACATTATTTTTTACATTATTTAATATTGTTTAGTTTTCTTGTTCCTGGTCTCTGTCTGTTTCCTGTTTTATTATAGTGTGATAGTCTCTTGTCCCATGTGTGTTATGTTTAGTTTTGCTTCCCCTGTTTCATTAGTTAGACAGCTGTGTTTCCACCTGTTACCCATCCTCACTTTATCTTACATATTTAAGGCCTACGTTTTCCTCTGTCGAAAACAGAGAGTTTCATGCCATCATTATTTCCTCTTGTGTGCGCTGTGTTTACTTAGTCATGTAAGTTCTAGAGTCCATCTTGGACTGCATTTTCTGTTGTTTGTGTTTAGTTTCCCAACTCCTGCTATAAAGTTGTGTGAGTTTCAAGCCTGCTGAGTCGTGCATTTTGGGACTTCTCTCTGCCTGCCACACACCTTAAATTGACAGAATGACGTGACCATAACACAGAGCCTGCTGACTTTTACTTGTAGGAAAATAAAGTCTCCATAGCTTTCCACGATAATTTTTGCTGTAAGTAACACAGCTTTTTCTGTCCTTAAGCTGCCTAATGGCATCTTCTGTTTTTTAGTTGGCTAAAAACCTTGGGTTGAGTGCTTCAAAGTTGGGCAATCAGGTTGAGTTTTGTGTTTTACTGTCATATCTCATTGAATCTGTTCTTCATGTTTTTGAGCCAGCTTTACTGGAAACCGACAGAATATTTTTTATAATGTTCAATTGGTTGCAAACACGACTGTTCATGCCTCCCAGCCTGCGGATGCAAAGACTGTTCCTCCTTATTTGATCATTCCTGAGCCTCCTCTGGCTGTTTATGTTCCCAGTTCACCCCTGTACCCTCTGCACCATAACCTGTTCCACGGGTGGAGGTGTCTGGTGTTCGGGAGGTTCCTGCCCTTTTTCTTGTCCCCAGCTTGAGAGTTGCTAGGCATGAACATTGGCTGCTGTCCTCAGAAGAGCCTACTGTGTTGTTAGTTCTGCTGGCTTTTATAACTTGTAGTTCTAAGTCAGAAGATTGTGATATTGAAATATAAAAATAAAATTATATGTTATTATTTTTCATTGATCAAAATAAGCATCACTCTTGAAGAAGCCGCTATACCCACCGAAACGCCGTACATTTATACAGACTGTCAACCCCAGGTAGGCCAATTATGGATCTTCGGATCCACATTATGTCAGCAACTATTCTCCACCATGAACTATGTTTAAAACAAACACCGCTCACGACTCACAGACGACAGCTTACAGTCCTGCATTAAGATTAAAGTGACTTCATACAGCCCTAATTTGCAGACGCTGTGTGCAAAGGTTCAGCAGCAGAAGTTCCATTGTAAACATACCACAGCAGACCCGACGATGTTTTCATGAACATGCTTATCACCATCTCTTTATTGACCACTTTTCACACACGGTTGCTGTACAGATATAGCCGGCTGGAGCTGTTCAGCTCACAGCCCGACACATACCAACACAACAGCATAGAGAGCACAGACTTTAAGGCGGTGAGGCGTGATTACAGATGCTGCTCAGGTGTGTCCGCCTCCCCTGCAGCGGAACTGCAGACCATGCCCCGACACATACATTAACCCGGTAAAATTAATATCTATGCAGAATTTTGCAAATATTTATTTTTCATTTTTTAGTAGAATGGTGCTTTTTTCAATTATATTTTAAAATTCAGGTCAAGGCTCCGCTATGCTCCAAAAGCCCAAAGGCGATATAAGGGTGGCGGCTCACAACAGTTTTTGTTTGCTACATGGATCATTTAAGTACAGCTTTTAAATTCATTTAAGAGACCTTAAACTGGGTGTCTTGCTTTTTGTTATATTTCTTTAAAAGTTCAAAATTTATTAATTACATAAATGAAATGTAATTTTCTCTGTTGCACTTCATGGATTTAATAATGAACATACATTAGTTGATTACACAAAGCATAAAGGTAAAAAAATATATACAGTGTTGTCTTCATTTTAGATGTCAAAAAGTATTAGCAGCTTCCAGTGTTATCTCTTGCGTGGAAACTGGGCCCAAATGGTTCTTTGGATGTTAAAGGTTGCTGACCCCTGACATAGAGGGGTTAAGTGATTGTTGGGGTTTTCTCTGTTTTCTTTTATCATTGTAGGGTCTTTAGCTTACAATATAGAGCACTTAAAGGCAACTGTTGTTGTGATTTTGCTGCAAACAGCATTGAGAGGGCCCTCACCCCTGGCGCATCGAGCCACGCCCAACACCTACACCCAGCAAGTCCGATCCAATATCACACTGATGGTTTAATGCATACACCCACTAGCTAAAACTTCATCTACTTCAATGATGATTATAATCCATCTTGCATTTCCTCTTCCCACTAGGTGGCGCTCTGACCATTGCTGACAAATGGCATATCAATCTTTTCCGATCTCGCCTCTTATCATGCTTGTTAAGTTTGGGGGAGATTGGACAATATGTCTTTGAGTTTCAGCAGTTTACTGATTCTTGGCGAGTGATTGAAACTGCATGTGCCACCAAGAACATCCCATTTTGCCAAACATAAAAGGCTTCGCAATTTAGCATCACAAAGGTGTTTAGATTCCATGCACTGGAGATTGTATTGATCTGATGAAATGCCTAGGAGGAGATCGTCAAAGTGCAAGGTCTGAAAAGAAAAATGTCGCCAAAATTCCACTTTAATTTTAAATTCACTGACTTCCTGTTGAATTTGGGATATTGCTCCAAGAGACTTTTTTGTACATTTTGATATCTTACATAAGCTTACCAGGTTTCAGACTCATAGATGAAACACAGGGTTGGGGCTGATGTTTTGAATTTTTGTAGGCGGTGCTGTGGAGCCATTTTGTATTACTTGATGAAGATGATCCCATAACAAAAAAAGCCTTCATCACATTGGAGGTGTGGGCCAAATTTCAAGAGTTTTTGAGCTTTCCAAGCCCTTCAACAGCCACTTAATTTTTCATGGTGAACCGCCTTGCCACCAGGGTGCGCCATTCATTTTAAACTCACAATTTTCTCACTGAAGCATCATGAGGGACTGATGTTAATCCTTCATTCCCCCTAATTTGAAGGATGGGTCAGGTGTATCCTTTGTGGCCCAACCTATCCCAGAATTCACAGCACGGCGGTGGGTGTGGACAAGTTTTTAAAAAAAAAAAAACGGCAGATGGCTGAAGCAGGCGACCTTGGAGGACCCGGCCTACGTAGACCGCGAAGGCTGGGTCGTCCAAGGCAGCAGACCCTGAATTGGGAAAACCCCACTGCATGTGGGAATGAGAGTCAAAAAGATTTTCATGGCGAATAATCGAAATTCGCCATGGCCAAACCCTAGTCCGGAAACTCAAAAGCTCAGCAATTTAATATGGCCCAGGTGTGTATTTGACACTGACCGAATATGAAGGTGATCCAATCAAATACCTTTGAGGAGGTCGGAGAAGTACAAGGCCTGGATATTGCAAAATCGGAGCCAAAATGTCACCTTTAATCCAAAATGGCAGACTTCCTGTTAGGTTTAGGGCATGGCCATAATAGATTTTTTTGTGCATCTCTTGATGTTAGATATGTGTACCCAATTTCATACATATAGGTCGTACCCATCCTGGGGGCTCGCATTTTTAATTTTTCTAGGTGGCGCTACTGAGCCACTTTCACCGGACATTAAAATATGTACATTTTCACCAGACCTAATGCATGTGCAAATTTTAGTTTTTGGGCATCTTTAGGCCCTCAAATAATAAACGGAGCAGATTCAATAGGGCTTTCACAGTTTTACTGCTCGAGCCCTAAGAAATGGAGCAGATACAATAGGATCTTCACACTCTCAGTGCTCAGGCCCAAATAATAATAATGATAATAATAAATGAAGCAGATACAATAGGGCCTTCGCATTCTCAGTGCTCGGGCCCTAATAATAATAAATGGAGCAGATACAATAGGGCCTTCGCACTCTTAGTGCTCGGCCCTAATTATTCGGCATATTTTATTTACCTTTGCATGTAGCATTGTACTCTGATGTACTGTCTATAACAATCATAAATCATTGACCTCCCTACATATCATTGTCTATACCAATGACTGTAGAAAACATGGACGATGCGACAGCACCTCCTCCCATTGTGCAAAAATGAAGCCAAAATATCCCGCTTGTGGAGGCTGCCATCTTGCATTTCTGTGCAGTAGTGACTTGAGGTGGAGCGACTGTGTAATGCTCCCACCCACACACCCGCTGGACGTGACCACAAATACGCCCTCCTATACTTTTTATGGAGCCCGGCTGCTCCAGTGTTTAGCTAGTTTACCGTGACTGACGACTCGTTTAATTAAGGTAAATACAACCATGTCACTGTTATAAAAAAGACACACGGTTTATCAACTTAGAGTTCTAAAATCACTCTGTTGTTAACAGTGTTGGGTAAATTACTTTTCCACTGAAAAAGTAGAGTAACTGATTACTGTTCATTTTTAGGTATTTTAATTACAGTTACTTACAATGTACTTACATTATTTAATTTCAATAATTTATCTTCTAAAGGTAAAGGTAAACTCTGCCACTTTAACATCGCTGTAGTGCTGGTGCACGTCATTTCGCGCCAGTTTGCTGCATAGTCGTATTCTAAAGCGGAAGATGTCGGACTCGGCTGAAGCGAGTGGCTGTTTTATGAAATGGACATATTCCCGTCTCTTCACTTTTCTGAAACAAGCAGACAAGAACATTACAGTAATATGTAAAAACTATCGGCTGCTGTTAATAACATGAGTAATCTACTGAAGCGTCTGACACGAGAGCATAGACGAACACTTCTGAGTGATTCTTCTTCATCATCCATGGATAACATTTAAGATGGCGCTGGAGTGACGGCAGCCTTTCCAAGTAGCTCTGCAACACCGCACCTTTTCTTAACTTTAACTTTTTTTAGACTAGGCTTTCAAACTTTATTTCACCTTCCTCTAGTTACTCTACTTCTACCTTTTAGATATAGCGATATAAGATGGATAATGCACTTTTTAAAACTTCTGGAACCAGCTCCTTCATCTATTCGAGAGTGGAGCTGCTGGCACTAAGAACAAAGGAACAGACCGGCATGCGACACAACATCCCGGCTGAGATAAAGAGGAGCTACAAAGGCTGCAAGGCTGGAGCGAGGAAAGTGGATCACCGGAGGCGATTCCAACCATCAATCCATACAGTGATAATAGGCAACGTGAACTCGCTACAGAATAAAATGGACGAACTGTGTGCTCTGAACAACCACCGACTATACCGTGAGTGCAGTTTGTTTATCTTCACGGAGACGTGGCTAACCGAGCCAACGCCACAGGCTAACGTGTAGACCTATGCGGTTTCACATCCGTGAGAGCCGATAGGGACACGCAGGCCAGCGGAAAAAGCAGAGGTGGGGGACTGATTGTCTACGTTAACAACAGATACTGCAACCCTGGACATGTCTCCGTTAAAGTTTCGGTATACCGTCCGGACCTCGAGCTGCTAGCCGTTAGCTTGCGGCCATATTATCTACCTCGGGAGTTCAGTCATGTGATCTGTGTGTGTGTTTACATCCCTCCGAGGGCCGACGCAGCAGCTGCCTGTGAGAAAATACACACAGTCACAGCAAGACTGCAGACACAACACCCAGAGGCTTTCATTATTATATCTGGAGACTTTAATCATGCCACCCTGGATTCTACTCTGGCTGCTTTTCACCAGTTTGTGAATTGTACCACACGGAGCAACAGGACAACTGACCTACTGTATGCCAATGTGAGAGATGCATACAGAGCCACCCCCCTTCCCCCACTAGGGAAGTCAGACCACAACCTTGTTTACCTAAAGCCACAATACACACCCCTCGTCCAAAGGCAGCCTGTCACAACACGCTCCATCAGGAGATGGACCCAAGAAAAGGAGGATGCTCTGAGAGACTGCTATGACACCACAGACTGGGATGTGCTTCTGAGCCCACATGGTGAGGACATAGAGGGGGCGACACACTGTCTGACAGACTGCCTCAACTTTTGTGTGGACACGGTCACCCCTGCTAAGACGGTACGGTGTTATGCTAATAACAAACCGTGGGTAACACAGGAAGTCAAAGCTGTTCTCAACATGAAGAAGAAGGCTTTCAGGAGCAAAGTGAAGGAGGAGATGAAAGCAGCACAGCGGGAGGTGAAACGCTGCCTGAAGTAAGCAAAGGACACCTACAGGAGGAAGGTGGAGCAGAAGTTGGAGAGGAACAGTATGAGGGAGGTCTGGAATGGTGTGAAAACCATCACAGGCCACAACACCAAGAAAAGCACAGGGGGGGGGGACTGTGGAGAAGGCAAACGAACTCAACAACTTCTTCAACATCTCCAAAAGTTGAATCTGTTCATCTGGACGTAGCGTTTTGTGGGAGAAACGTTTCGTCACTCAT
Source organism: Oreochromis niloticus (assembly GCF_001858045.2). Taxonomy (NCBI): domain Eukaryota; kingdom Metazoa; phylum Chordata; class Actinopteri; order Cichliformes; family Cichlidae; genus Oreochromis; species Oreochromis niloticus. Next base: position 575,650 of record NW_020327445.1, on the reverse strand, counting down.
CCAAGTGACTTCTTCAGTCTCAGCTGACTGCAGGTTTCCCCAAACCTTATAAACAGTACATTTGCATAATGACTGAAACCAGCCCACTGAGGAAAACTTCTTCAACAGGTTTGACCAGCCCACAACCCCCCCACCCTCACCTTTACTACAGAGCCCTCTCCCCACTCTTCTACCTCCCCCGCTTCCCCCCTTTCTGACACTATGACCCCACCCCCCTCCTCCTCCAACCCCTCTCTCAACAGCAGGACATCTTCCCCCCCTCCTTCCAATCATCTTCCAGCGTCACACTGGATCAGGTCAGGAGACAACTGAGGAAGCTTCGCCCCAGAAAGGCAGCAGGCCCAGACAAGGTGTGTCCTAGGATGCTAAAGGCGTGTGCTGCTGAACTTGGGGAGCCGGTACAACGAGTCTTCAATCTCAGTCTGTGACTGGGTAGAGTGCCCGCTCTATGGAAGACATCCTGCATCGTCCCGGTCCCCAAAAGGAACCGGCCCAATGAGCTGAATGACTTCCGACCGGTGGCACTGACTTCACATCTTATGAAGACTCTAGAGCGGCGCTTCCTCAATCCCCTCCGACCACAGGTACAACATGCCCAGGACCCACTACAGTTCGTATACAAGGCGGATGTCGGAGTGAAGGATGCCATCCTGTACCTCCTACATAGAGCCCACTCACACCTGGATGGGGGAAAAGGCACGGTCAGGATCCTGTTTCTTGACTTTTCCAGTGCCTTTAATACCATCCGGCCCTGTATTCTTCAGAAAACTCTACAGGATGGAGGTGGACCCCTGCCTGGTGGCTTGGATCTCCGACTACCTCACTGACAGACCACAGTACGTTAGGCTGAAGGACATCACGTCTGACACTGTGGTCAGCAGCACAGGAGCACCACAGGGAACTGTGCTGTCCCCTCTTCTCTTCACCCTGTACAACTCTGACTTCTGCTACAACTCTGAATTATGCCATATTCAGAAGTTTGCAAATAACACAGCCATCATGGGGTGTATCTGGGATGATCAGGAAGAGGAGTACAGAAGTCTGGTGAGGAACTTTGTCGCATGGAGTCACACAAACCACCTGCAACTCAACACCTCAAAGACTAAGGAACTGGTTGTGGACTTCGGGAGGTCCAGAGAAGGTCCACTGCCGGTTCAGATAGAGGGGGAGGGGGAGGAGGTGGAGGTGGTCAACAAGTACAAGTACCTCGGGCTGTGGGTGGACAACAAACTGGGCTGGTCATGCAACACAGAGCACCTGTATAAAAAAGCCCAAAGCCGACTGTACTTCCTCAGGAGGCTGAGGTCTTTTAACATCTGCAGGAAGCTCCTGAGGATGTTTTGCCAGTCAGTGGTTGCTGGAGTATTTTTCTATACTGTAGTGTCCTGGGGGAGCAGCACAGCAAAGAAGGACTCATCCAGGCTGGAAAAACTGATCAGGAAGGCTGGCTCTGTGGTCGGCATGAAGCTGGACACTCTGGTGTCAGTGGCAGAGAAAGGACACTAAAAAAACTGCTGGACATTATGGACAATGCTGGGCAGCCTGTGCACACGGCCATAAACAACCAGAGGAGTCTGTTCAGTGACAGGTTGCTTCTCCAAAAGACAAGAACCAACAGACTTAAAAACTCCTTTGTCCCACAGGACATCAGACTGTTCAACTCCTCTCTGGAGGGGAGAGGGAGGGGAAAACAGGAGGACAAAGGAGGGGGGGACAACTAAGCTGTAGTGCCTCTTCACTTCACTGTGCAATACTAATAGTCAATGGTGCAATAGACACAGTAATTAGATAAGTATTTTAAATACAATATTGATTAACTAATTATTAATTAGTAATTAATTACTTTTTAAAAGTAACTTACCCAACACTGGTTGTTAATTCGTTTGCTACATTAGCCGCTAGCATACGCACTGTGTTGGAGGCTTGTTGCTAGCTAGTTAGCGATGCTACACACCTGTTACTCTAATAGTCTGTGTTATTGAAGGATTCAGCACTTCTTAGGTTTTGTTATCCATTTTTAGACAGCGATGATCATCGCTGTCATCTGCACACTCTACAGAGGCCCAGAGTTACTGTTAATGTAATGCTGTCCTTGGAGATTTTAACATTTAAGACTGTGAGTGTAATGGATCTAAAACTGTTTAAATCTTCACAGCCGTCTACAGCCTGGTAACATGGAAACTTGAAAAAAGCAGCAGAAGGTTTCAGTAGTGTAGTCTAATCTGTTCTTTTCATTTAATAATAGAGTCCATATTATATCAACAGCTACATTCACCCTGGGGAGAAACTAGTGAGGGAGACCATAAGGACTAAGCCTGGTTTCCTGGGTCCAGAGGTTTGCAGAAACTTCTTCCCTTTCTTTCATCACAGCTGTCCTGTGCCAGAAGTTCTGTTGACCCACTGAGAGAGGCTTTATTTAAGAAACAATCAATAAAACAGCTGCAGCTTTCACTGACAGCACATGTGGTATTTTAACCTTTGTACTGTTTTCATCAGTTAATTTTGCAGTTAACATGTGCACATGTTGGATGATCTGTCTGCTGTCACTGGGTGGTGCTGAGGTCTGAATCTGAGGGCAGCTCCTGTAATCACAAAGAGAACAGAATCATCACAAACTCAAATGTAAATTTTATCCCTCAAAATTGAAATCAAGCTGATCCTCCTGTCCTCGCACACCCAGGATCTGAAGTTCTTCTCTTACATTTTTTTCAGTATTGCTGTACAGTACAATACTTTAATCCATAGTTACTGATTAATGAGGAGTTACTGAAGTAAGCTTTTTTTTTCTTTTTTCTTTTTTTAAATGGTGTTACTGTCTTTACAGATGTGGAAAGAAACTGAAAACAGGCTGTTGTTTGCACATACAGGGAGTGCAGAATTATTAGGCAAATGAGTATTTTGTCCACATCATCCTCTTCATGCATGTTGTCTTACTCCAGTGGTTCCCAAAGTGTGGGGCCCGCCCCCTAGGGGGGGCGCAGAGCTATTGCAGGGGGGGCGCGGCATGAAAAGGGAAAAAAAACAAAAACAAAAACAACGCTTGGACAATGCTAGCAGGGGGCGCCCACACAAACGCAAAGCAGGAGATGAAGCATTGCTGAATATGTTTCCAAACCAACTTCATTCTAAGCCAAAGACTAGAAAATATGGTGAAGCATATCTTCCCTTTGGTTTCACCTGCACAAGTGCTGAGGTAGGTCTCCCTGCAGAATTAGTTTTCCCTGCATCGGGAGCACGCGCTGGGCTGTTCAAATCACGGACAAACAGTATCCCACAGTTGTTTATGTTTTTGAACCCATTTTGTAGAGGGTTTTTTTTGAAAAATGTATTGATAGCAATGTTGAACATTATTACACAGGAAAAAAAACAACTACATGTAAAATAATTACACCGTGATGCCTCTGCCTTTCTAAATGCAGGGACAGTAATGGCCTGTATATGTAAGCGTGTAAAACCTGCAGAGTCAGATTAACAGTATTTTGTCTCTATCTGCCATTCTGCAATTCATCTCATATAAACAATAACGTGGCGCACAGTGTGACGTGAAAAAGGCACATACCTTTGACATTGCGTGACAAACTCTGTATTCCTTGTCCACACGTAAACGCAAAAAAAAAGGAGTTTTAAAAAATCTCCGTTCTCGGTGATTCGATACGCTGTTTACATGTGCCCGAAACAGCTGCGCGTTCAAAAATACCCGTGTAGGTGCGGACGGAGCGTAAAAGAGTTGGTTTTTTATTTTCTTACTACCTGTAATTTATTGCAGATTATTTGTATTTGCTTAATTGTTTAATAAATGTTTGAGGTGTGAAATAAACCGCAATGGAGCAAAATATGGGTGTGTGTGGTTGAAGGATGCGTTTGTGCGTGTGCGCGTGCACGCACGGGGGTCGGGGGGCGCGAACATTTTTCTTGTTAAACAAGGGGGGCCCAGCAAAAAAAAGTTTGGGAACCACTGTCTTACTCCAAGCTGTATAGGCTCGAAAGCCTAGTACCAATTAAGCATATTAGGTGATGTGCATCTCTGTAATGAGAAGGGGTGTGGTCTAATGACATCAACACTCTATATCAGGTGTGCATAATTATTAGGCAACTTCCTTTCCTTTGGCAAAATGGGTCAAAAGAAGGACTTGACAGGCTCAGAAAAGTCAAAAATAGTGAGATATCTTGCAGAGGGATGCAGCAGTCTTAAAATTGCAAAGCTTCTGAAGCGTGATCATCGAACAATCAACCGTTTCATTCAAAATAGTCAACAGGGTTGCAAGAAGCGTGTGGAAAAACCAAGGCGCAAAATAACTGCCCATGAACTGAGAAAAGTCAAGCGTGCAGCTGCCAAGATGCCACTTGCCACCAGTTTGGCCATATTTCAGAGCTGCAACATCACTGGAGTGCCCAAAAGCACAAGGTGTGCAATACTCAGAGACATGGCCAAGGTAAGAAAGGCTGAAAGACGACCACCACTGAACAAGACACACAAGCTGAAACGTCAAGACTGGGCCAAGAAATATCTCAAGACTGATTTTTCTAAGGTTTTATGGACTGATGAAATGAGAGTGAGTCTTGATGGGCCAGATGGATGGGCCCGTGGCTGGATTGGTAAAGGGCAGAGAGCTCCAGTCCGACTCAGACACCAGCAAGGTGGAGGTGGAGTACTGGTTTGGGCTGGTATCATCAAAGATGAGCTTGTGGGGCCTTTTTGGGTTGAGGATGGAGTCAAGCTCAACTCCCAGTTTTACTGCCAGTTTCTGGAAGACACCTTCTTCAAGCAGTGGTACAGGAAGAAGTCTGCATCCTTCAAGAAAAACATGATTTTCATGCAGGACAATGCTCCATCACACGCGTCCAAGTACTCCACAGCGTGGCTGGCAAGAAAGGGTATTAAAGAAAAAAAACTAATGACATGGCCTCCTTGTTCACCTGATCTGAACCCCATTGAGAACCTGTGGTCCATCATCAAATGTGAGATTTACAAGGAGGGAAAACAGTACACCTCTCTGAACAGTGTCTGGGAGGCTGTGGTTGCTGCTGCACGCAATGTTGATGGTGAACAGATCAAAACACTGACAGAATCCATGGATGGCAGGCTTTTGAGTGTCCTTGCAAAGAAAGGTGGCTATATTGGTCGCTGATTTGTTTTTGTTTTGTTTTTGAATGTCAGAAATGTATATTTGTGAATGTGGAGATGTTATATTGGTTTCACTGGTAAAAATAAATAATTGAAACTGGTATATATTTGTTTTTTGTTAAGTTGCCTAATAATTATGCACAGTAATAGTCACCTGCACACACAGATATCCCCCTAAAATAGCTAAAACTAAAAACAAACTGAAAACTACTTCCAAAAACATTCAGCTTTGATATTAATGAGTTTTTTGGGTTCATTGAGAACATGGTTGTTGTTCAATAATAAAATTATTCCTCAAAAATACAACTTGCCTAATAATTCTGCACTCCCTGCATTTAATAATCAGCTCTGCACAGGAGCTGAAGCAGAGTGCAGCCTGTCGCTTTTACAGTATAATACTTGTAATAAAAGTACAGTAACGGTAATTAGTGACTGAGCAGCCCCGGGCGTTTCTCTTGATTTCTTTAGTCAGGGTAAATTCATTCACCTGCACGGATTAGCTTAACGAGCTTTACAAAACAAGTTTCCCCGACAGCCGAGTGCTCATCTTAGCTAGCTAGGTAGCTAAGGACCTAAGTTACGGATTAGCTTACAAACACATTTAACTTACCGAAAAAGTGCAGCGGGGCCTCGGGTCCTTCTGTCGGCTAGTCCAGTTTACTGAAGAACACCTCAGGTTGTCAGGTTGAAACAGTCGGTCGTGTTTTCATAACGTAAACGCTGGCCGTCCTCTCAGAGCCTACGCTCGATCTGCTATTACCGAACAGAGATACACAAGTTTCTTCATGACTGCATCTGCCAGTCAAAGCTGCTGTGATGATGTTACAGCCCACTTTAACATCACCACGGTAGGAATTAGAATCAAACGTATGGGAAAGGAGACCCCTTGGACATAAATCAGCGCGATGAGAACTATTGATGACAAAATAAAGAATCTTTGGAAAAAAAATTATCTGAGGAGAATTAATTTATGGAAGAGGCAGGGTTTATGACCTATACTGCAGCCAGACACCAGGGGGTGATAGAGACGTTTTGGCTTCATTTTTGGGGAGCTGTCGCATCATCCATGTTTTCTACAGTCCTTGGTCTATACCAGTGGTTCCCAAACTTCCTTTGCACACACACACACACACACACACACACACACACACACACACACACACACACACACACACACACACAATCACATCCTCCAATCACACACACCCATATTTTGTTTTCAAACTCCCGTGCAGTTTATTTCACACCTCAAACCTTTAGTAAACAATTAAACAAATAAACGTAAACTGCAATAAATTATAGGTAGTAATAAAATAAACTACTAACTCTTTTACGCTACGTCCACACCTACACAGGTATTTTTGAAAACACAGCTATTTAGAGTTTTGAAAACTCAGTTTTTGTGTTTACGTGTGGACGAAGTGTTCGTCACGCAACATCAAAGGTATGTGCCTTTTTTTTCACACCACGCTGTGCACCACTTTATTGTTTACATGAGATGAATTTCTGCAATGGCAGATAGAGACAAAATACTGTTACTGTATGTCAGGAGTTTTCCTGTTATGCAACTCAGGTCAGAATAAAACGCTCAGACAGGTTTAACGTGTACACGGTCGAGGCTCAGGGAGAGACTCGCCTCCGCAGCAAAAAGAAGCAGTCTTTTATTAAAAACACATACAGGAAGAGACAAAATAGCTGCTGCGTGCAGGCTTCCTGTGGAGTACAGAGTGTAACTTCCCCATTTAGGAGCCTGCACAAAGTGTGACTTACTGAAAGAACAAACATAAACATAAAGAGCAAAAGATAAAGTAATAAAATAAAATAATAATAAAAATCCCAAAATCCTGAAATCTTTTGACATTCCCACCTGTTGTTTGATCTTTCCTTCTATATATGTACATAGCAACCACTAACAGTGCATCAGTCTATGGCCACTTGTAGACATTTTTAGCCAAGACATCATAAAATAGTGGGTTTTGTGAGTATGTTATATCCAAGTGTCTATCTCATTATCATCTTCATCATTCTGTGATAGGGTGATGTAAGCATGAATTGAAGTAGTTACCATTTTTGATACCATGTTCTTCAAACAAGGTATGACACATGAAGTGAACGGACACAACAACAGCAGAAGAACACCAACGAAAACAAGGCCTTTAATCAGCAGGGACTTCCAAGAGCCGCTTAAAAGCCACGTAAGCCAGTCTTCTGTGTTTGTGGCATAGTCTCATTGTTGTGCATCCCGAAGTTGTCTGAGTGTTTCCAGAGCATCAGTCATGTTCGGTGAGTGCACATTATCTGGAATGTATGTGCAACATGTGTTGTTAAAAAGGATACATAGTCCGCCTTTCTCGGCGAGAATCATGTCCAATGCTACCCTGTGTTGCATTACTGCAATGCGCAGGGCGTCAATTTCCTGATCCTGTTCCTCGTCGATTTTACATGAAGCATTCAGAAAAAGTCCAAAGCGGTAGTTCAGAGTCTCTATCCTTAAAGCGTGTTTTCCTACCCCCACCCATGGGAAGAGTGCGTGAGTAACTTTCTGTCTGTCAGTCCAAAGTTTGAATTCCTCTGGGACATCGGAACCCCACACAGAATCATGCTGCTTGAGGTTCGGGGTGCTTCGTCTTTTCCTTGTTGTTGATGTTGAAGTTGACGTGGCGTCCATGGTTATCTTGAAAGTGTGGTCAGATATGAAAATGGGAGCGCACTGACCTGTCCAATTCCCAGGAAGGATAAAATAGGCCTGTTGGCCACAGATCCAGGCCATCCCTTGCACCCAGAAGGTGCCATTTGAGATGTTGTTGCTTTTCACGGGCCCTCCAGGAGCGTGTGTCTGTACTGCTTTGCAGTTGGTGGTGTTTCCCATTGGCATGGATCCGTTCTCTTGGCGGTAGCATAGGCTGTGGCTCAAATTCCCATTGTTTTCAAGAAAGACTGGGAATGATTTAGCCTTACTTCTGTGCTTCACTTTCAGGTCAACCCAGAACCATTCGTCACATGTGCCATTTCGCAGTCCTATCTGGAGAGGTTCCTCATGGTTGACCACGATTCCCTGGAATTGATACCCAAGGCTGGCGTAGCTCGCGGCACACTTTGTTTGAATTATGTCCATTCCCTTCGCATACAAGGTGGCGTATTGTGTCGTTGGGGGCATGTAGGAGCAAACATAGCAGTCTTTTCTGGGTGTGCTGTCATGTATATATCGATACTATGCGTTGTTCATCCATGGATGAATGTGGTCTTGTGTCATGTCACGGAGATGTGAGTTGTCATGCGTCCATCTTGTCTGCAGGTGGTGGTGTTCATCTTTTTTCTTTCGGGTGAGTGTTAATAAACTCACCAGGAGTGCAACAGTAGCCACTAGGAGGACGAGTGTCTTCATGATGACCAGACACACCTGTGACCTCTGATGAGTAGACTACTGGCAAGAAGAAGAAGGTGGGGTATACCCGATCAGCCCTCCCTCCACCAGTAGATCATCAGGAGTTAGGGGTGTCGGCGTCTAAACGTTTAGGTTGTCACTCACTTTTTTGCAGTGGCTTTGATGGATCCAAGATGGTCTTTCTGCTATTTTGCAGGCAGTAGGTGTGGTGAGTAGCACTTGATAAGGACCTTCCCACCTTGGTGAACTCCAATTTTTCCGTTGGAGTACTTTGATCAGGATCCAATCACCTGGTTTCAACCTGCAAGACACTGGAGAGATGTCACTTGGCATTTGGTTGTTTAGAACAATCTCTTTATTTTCAAGTAATTTAGTCATCCATTCGGCTAGTGTAGTTTCTCTTATTGACTTATCTATGGGCTCACTTGTGATTGGTAGTGGAAATGGTCTTCCGTGAATGATTTCAAAAGGTGTGAGTTTCTGAGAACCTTGTGTCAGTCTCATCCACATCTTTACTAGGCCTATACACTCAGGCCATGGTCTCCCTGTTTCTTCCATGCATTTTCTCAGTCTCTGTTTTATTGTGCCGTTAGTTCTTTCCACTAGTCCGGCACTTTGAGGGTGGTAAGCACAGTGATGTTTGATGCTAAATCTTAGTGCTTCAGAGACCTTACTGATTACTTCATTAACAAAATGTGTCCCATTGTCTGATCTTATCAGAGTGGGGATGCCATATGTTGGAATGAAGTGATTGCATAAACATTTTGCAACTGAGATGGCGTCTGCTTTTTTTACTGGATAGATTTCTGGCCATTTTGAGAACACGTCTATGATCACTAGAGCGTATTTTGAGCCTTGGCATTCATTTAGCTCAATAAAATCCATGTGGATTGTATGAAAAGGATGAGGTGGTGTGGGAAAATTACCTCTTCTCGGTCTGAGGTTTCCCTGTGCATTATGTTTTTGGCAAATCATGCATGTTCTGACAAATACTTTTGCTGAAGTTTCGAAATCTTGGGTGTAGAAATGTTTAGAGAGTATATCTACCATTCCTCCCGTCGACACGTGAGTAGACCCGTGTGTCACTAATGCTGCTGTTTTGTGTAAGGATTTTGGTAGTACTGGTTTGCCATTACAAGTCATCAAATCATTCTCCAGCCGAGCTCCACATTTTAACCACCTCTTTTGTTCTCTAGTTGGTGCAGCTTTCTGTTCATTTATAAGCACATCAAGTGGTATTTGCATTGAGGAGTCAGACATTAATGTGTCTATAGGTTGTTGTGCTGCTGCTTTTGCTGCTTGATCTGCAAAGTTATTGCCTCTAGTGACCTCTGAGTTGTCTTTCTGGTGTGCAGCACATTTACATAATGCTAACTGTTTCGGCAATATTATCACTTCCAACAGTGCCTTTAAAAGATTCCCATGTTCCACTGGGTTGCCAGTAGAGGTAACCATCCCCCTATTCTGCCAGATTTTTGCAAAATGATGCACAGCAGCAAAGACATACTGACTGTCAGTGTATATGTTTATGTCTCGGTCTTCATGCAGTTGACAGGCACGTATGACGGCCGTGAGTTCTGCACTCTGTGCAGAGTATGAGGAAGTTAGTGCTTTCGCTTCTAAAACTGTGTCAACTGTGGTTACCGCATAACCCACACAGTTCCGCCCAAGGCTATTTTTGGACGCTGAACCGTCTACAAAGATATTAATGAAACCAGCCTGTGGGGTGCTGTGAAGGTCAGCGCGTGGTTTTGTTTCCTCATTTAGCGTCTCTATACAGCAGTGTGCGTCACCATCTTGCGAAGTTGGGAGAAGTGTGCTGGGGTTTAATCGTCCACACTTCTCAATCCTAATGTGTGACTGTGAAAGCAGAATGCCTACATAAGAGAGTTGTCTGGCATGTGTGAGGTAAGACAAGTTTGCTTGCAACAAGATGGAGGTTACAGCGTGCGGGACTTTGATAATTAATGTGTGTCCAAGAATGATATCAGCAGACTTCTTAACTGCCTCTGCTGCAGCTGCACAGGCCTGCACGCACGTGGGCAAACCTGATGCAACTGAGTCTAATTTGCATGAATAAAACGCAAGTGGACGTTGTTTTTCCCCGAAGGCCTGCGTCAACACAGCCTTCATGTAGCCTGCACCTCCGTCTACATGCAAACAGAAAGGTTTGTCATAATCTGGCAATGCTAAGACTGTATGAGTTTGGAGTGCAAGTTTTAGATTACTGAACGCTTCTTCTGCTTCTGGTGTCCATTCTATTTTATCTTTCAGTGCCAGATTTTTACCATAAATCAGGTTCTGCAAAGGCTGAGCTAACAAAGCATAGTCAGGTATCCAGCTTCTACAATACTTGCAGACCCCTAAGAAGCTCATCATCTGTTGTTTCGTGAGTGGTTTTGGAGCGTTTTGTACTGCTAGTTTTCTGCTGTCTAACAGTGTTTTCCCTTCCCCAGTGAGTGTGTGCCCGAGGTATGTGACCTTTTGGCTCCACAGTTGTAGTTTGTGCTGTGAGACTTTATGGCCCTGCTCAGCTAAATGGTGCAACACTGTCATTGTGTTTGCTTTACAGTCTGCTAGTGTGTTCCCTGTGATGAGTATATCATCTACATACAGGAGAAACTGTCCCGGGGCGGGGAGTGTGCACAGTGACATGGACCTCTTTAGAGCCTCGGCGTACAGAGTGGGGCTGTTCTGGAAGCCCTGAGGTAACCTCGTATATGTGTACTTTTGACCCTCAAAAGTGAACCCGAACAGATGCTGCGAGTCAGGGTGTAGTGGTACAGAAAAGAATGCATTAGACAGATCTATAACCGAAAACCACTGTTCCTTGGGGGTCACTTGATTCAGAATTGTATGTGGGTTTGCTACCACAGGTGGGATTTGTGCTGTTACTTCATTTATTGCCCTGAGGTCATGTACCAGACGGTACTTTCCCGTATTTGCTTTTTTCACTGGGAAAATGGGCGTGTTACAGGTTATTTCAGTTGTTTTTCTCAAAATGCCTGCCCTTTCCATATCTGCAATTACTGGTTTTATTCCTGCTTTGGCTTCTGTTGTGAGGGGATACTGTGGTTTTACTGGCCTGTGAGTTGTGGTGGTTTTTACTACGACAGGATTCAATTCAATTCAATTCAATTTTATTTGTATAGCGCCAAATCACAACAAAAGTCACCTCAAGGCGCTTTATATTGTACAGTAGATAGCACAATAATAAATACAGAGAAAAACCCAACAATCATATGACCCCCTATGAGCAAGCACTTTGGCGACAGTGGGAAGGAAAAACTCCCTTTTAACAGGAAGAAACCTCCGGCAGAACCAGGCTCAGGGAGGGGCGGCCATCTGCTGCGACCGGTTGGGGTGAAAGAAGGAAAACAGGATGAAAGACATGCTGTGGAAGAGAGACAGAGATTAATAACAGATATGATTCGATGCAGAGAGGTCTATTAGCACATAGTGAGTGAGAAAGGTGACTGGAAGGGAAAAACTCAATGCATCATGGGAATCCCCGGCAGCCTACGTCTATTGCAGCATAACTAAGGGAGGATTCAGGGTCACCTGGTCCAGCCCTAACTATATGCTTTAGCAAAAAGGAAAGTTTTAAGCCTAATCTTGAAAGTAGAGATAGTGTCTGTCTCCCGAATCCAAACTGGAAGTTGGTTCCACAGAAGAGGGGCCTGAAAACTGAAGGCTCTGCCTCCCATTCTACTTTTAAATACTCTAGGAACAACAAGTAGGCCTGCAGTGCAAGAGCGAAGTGCTCTAATAGGGTGATATGGTACTACAAGGTCATTAAGATAAGATGGGGCCTGATTATTTAAGACCTTGTATGTGAGGAGCAGGATTTTGAATTCAATTCTGGATTTAACAGGAAGCCAATGAAGGGAAGCCAAAACAGGAGAAATATGCTCTCTCTTTCTAGTCCCTGTCAGTACTCTTGCTGCAGCATTTTGGATTAGCTGAAGGCTTTTCAGCGAGTTTTTAGGACATCCTGATAATAGTGAATTACAGTAGTCCAGCCTGGAAGTAATAAATGCATGAACTAGTTTTTCAGCATCACTCTGAGACAGGATATTTCTAATTTTAGAGATGTTGCGCAAATGGAAGAAAGCAGTCTTACATATTTGTTTAATATGTGCGTTGAAGGACATGTCCTGGTCAAAAATGACTCCAAGGTTTCTCACAGTGTTACTGGAGGCCAAGGTAATGCCATCCAGAGTAAGAATCTGCTTAGATACCATATTTCTAAGATTTTCAGGGCCGAGTACAATAACCTCAGTTTTATCTGAATTAAGAAGCAGAAAGTTAGCGGCCATCCAGGTCTTTATGTCTTTAAGACATTCCTGCAGTTTAACTAATTGGTGTGTGTTACCTGGCTTCATGGATAGATAGAGCTGCGTGTCATCTGCATAGCAGTGAAAATTTATGCTATGTCTTCTAATGATGTTGCCTAGGGGAAGCATGTATAATGTAAATAGAATTGGTCCTAGCACTGAACCCTGTGGAACACCATAATTGACCTTAGTGTCTGAAGAGGACTCTCCATTTACATGTACAAATTGGAGTCTATTAGATAGATATGATACAAACCACTGCAGTGCAGTACCTGTAATACCTACAGCATGTTCTAATCGCTCTAATAGGATATTATGGTCAACAGTATCGAATGCAGCACTGAGGTCTAGCAGGACAAGCACAGAGATGAGTCCACTGTCAGAGGCCATAAGAAGATCATTTGTAACCTTCACTAAAGCTGTTTCTGTGCTGTGCTGAGCTCTGAAACCTGACTGAAACGCTTCAAATAAGCCATTCCTCTGCAGATGATCAGTTAGCTGTTTGACAACTACTCTTTCAAGGATTTTTGATATGAAAGGAAGGTTGGAGATTGGCCTATAATTAGCTAAGACAGCTGGGTCTAGAGATGGCTTTTTGAGTAAAGGTTTAACTACAGCCACCTTGAAGGCCTGTGGTACATAGCCGATTATTAGAGATAGGTTGATCATATTTAAGATTGAAGCATTAATTAATGGCAGGACTTCTTTGAGCAGTTTTGTAGGAATGGGGTCTAAAAGACACGTTGATGGTTTGGAGGAATTAATTATTGAAGTTAACTCAGAAAGATCAATTGGAGAAAAAGAGTCTAACTTAACATTGATGGTACTAAGAGTAGCTGTAGATGATATTACATCTGTGGGATGATTATTGGTAATTTTTTCTCTAATGATAAAAATTTTATTTGTGAAGAAGTTCATGAAGTCATTACTAGTTAACGTTAAAGGGATGGTTGGCTCAGTAGAGCTCTGACTTTTTGTCAGCCTGGCTACAGTGCTGAAGAGAAACCTGGGGTTGTTCTTATTTTCTTCAATCAGTGACGAATAGTAAGATGTTCTGGCTTTGCGGAGGGCTTTCTTATAAAGCAGCAAACTATTTCTCCAGGCTAAATGATGATCCTCTAAATTTGTGACACGCCATTTCCTCTCCAGCTTACGAGTTATCTGCTTTAGGCTACGTGTTTGAGAATTATACCACGGAGTCAGGGACTTTGGATTTGAGGCCTTAGTTTTCACAGGAGCTACAGTATCCAGAGTCGTACGTAGTGAGGAGGTAAAATTATTAACAAGATAATCGACCTCTGTTGGAGTAGCGTTCAGATAGCTGCTCTGCTCTATGTTGGTACAGGGCATTGAAGATGATAACAGTGGGTGGATTATATTCTTAAACTTAGTTACAGCACTTTCAGAAAGACATCTACTTTGATAAAGTCTACTCTCCACTGCTGTGTAATCAATTATTGTAAATGTAAATGTTATCAGGAAATGATCAGACAGCAGAGGGTTTTCAGGAAACACTGTTAAATGTTCAGTTTCTATGCCATATGTTAAAACAAGATCTAGAGTGTGATTAAAGTGGTGGGTGGGTTCTTTTACATTTTGAGAGAAGCCAATTGAGTCTAATAACAGATTAAATGCCATGTTTAGGCTGTCATTTTTAGCATCTACATGGATGTTAAAATCACCCACAATAATTATTTTATCTGAGCTGAGCACTAAATCAGATAAAAAGTCTGAGAAATCAGAGAGAAACTCTGTGTAAGGCCCAGGTGGACGATAGATGATAACAAGTAAGACTGGTTTCTGAGTTTTACAGCTGGGGTGGACAAGGTTAAGCATCAGGCTTTCAAATGAATTAAAAGTCTGTCTTGGTCTTTCGTTAATTAATAGGCTGGTGTGAAAAATTGCTGCCACACCGCCCCCTCGGCCTGTGCTTCGAGATTTCTGGTAGTTAGAATGACTCGGGGGTGTTGATTCATTTAAACTAACATACTCATCCGGCTGCAACCAGGTTTCTGTAAGGCAGAGTAAATCGATTTGTTGATCAATTATTAAGTCATGTACTAACAGAGACTTGGAGGAGAGAGACCTAATATTTAATAATCCACATTTCACTGTTTTACTCTTTGGTTCAGATGTGGATACTGTATTGTTCTTTCTTTGTGATTTTTTATGTTTAAGTTGTTTATTGCTGGTTTTTGGTTTGTTTTTTGTCTTTTTGGGAGCTGACACAGTCTCAATGGAGATGGGTTTTTGGGGGGGTAGCAGGAGGAGAGAAGCTGCAGAGAGGCGTGTAAGAGTGCAACTCTGCTTCCTGGTCCCAACTCTGGATAGTCATATTTTGGGGGGTTTAATAAATTTGTCCATATTTCTAGAAATGAGAGCTGCTCCGTCCAAAGTGGGATGGATGCCGTCTCTCCTAACAAGACCAGGTTTCCTCCAGAAGGTTTGCCAATTATCTATCTATGAAGCCCACATCGTTTCTGGGACACCACTCAGACAGCCAGCAATTTAAGGAGAACATGCGGCTAAACATGTCACTCCTGGTCTGATTGGGGAGGGGACCAGAGAAAACTACAGAGTCCGACATTGTTTTGGCAAAGTTACACACCGATTCAATATTGATTTTAGTGACCTCCGATTGGCGTAACCGGGTGTCATTACTGCCGACGTGAATTATGATCTTACTGTATTTACGTTTACCCTTAGCCAGCAGTTTTAAATTTCCTTCAATGTCGCCTGCTCTGGCCCCTGGAAGACAATTGACTATGGTTGCCGGTGTCTCTAGCTTCACATGTCTGAGAACAGAATCACCAATTACCAGAGTTTGACCCCCGGCGGGTGTGTCGCCGAGTGGGGAAAAACGGTTAGACACATGAACAGGTTGGTGGTGTACCTGGGGCTTCAGTTTAAGACTATGCTTCCTCCTCACCGTCACCCAGCCGCCCTCTTTCCCCAGCTGCTTGGGGTCTGCCGGGGAACAGCTAGCGGGGCCTACGCTATCTTCGGCTGCACCAGCTACAGGGGCCTGGCTAGCTACGGGTGAATGAAGGGTGCGAAGCCGAGTCTCCAATTCAGTAATCCTGGCCTCCAGAGCTGCAAATATGCTACATTTATTACAGGTATCATTACTGCTAAAGGAGGCCGAGGAGTAACTAAACATCTGACACAATGAGCAGGAAAGTGCAGGAGGGACAGGTGAAGTAGCCATGGTGCTAACGAGTCGGCTACGAGCTAAGCTAAGCTAGCGAAACAGTAAAGAGACAGTGAGTGAATACTTTGGCTATAAATTAGGTAGTGAGTACACAGAAAGGGTGATTCAGATGAAGCACGTTAAGATTATACTATGAAAAAGGGATGTATCAAAAGATTTAAATTAAATTGCTAAGCAGAAAAGCTACTCAGAAACACCACTGTGTTTGAGCAGGAACAGGAAGTGATACTCTACCACAAAGCGAGCGAACACCAAGTGACAGCGCCACCAGGATCTGCTCCTTTAATTAGTCCTACGTCTGTTGGTCCTGTAGACCACAGCTTAGCAGGTAGTTCCTCTAGTTCTGGATGAGAACTAGAGGAAAAGAGTGTGTATCACCCCTCACTAACTTCATGCATGTGTGCATCTGCGCAGTCAGTCATATGGGTTGCTGGCTGTGTCGTGCGTACCCACCCTAATGTGTACCTCATACATCCTGTTCTACGGCTCTGAAGCCACCCTTCATCTGTTTCTTCAGTTTTCTCATATCTGTCCCTTTCCACCTGAGTGAGGATGTGGCCTAAGTCTTTCCAGTCCGTGTCGTCATTGCGTGCTACTGACACATGTGGTTTTGGCATCCTGTTTAGCTCTTGTACCTTTCCTGGCTGTATTACAGAGCACACTGCGTTACCGCTTCGGGTAACATAGAGGTGTTGCAGTGTGAGTTTCTGTGGTCCTAGTTTGTGCACTTGTTGGTCATATATGGGGTCATGACCTGGGCTTTGTTTGAACCTTAAGGTGTTGTGGTACTCAGCAAAGTCTAGCTTTCTTGAATGGGTTGGCAAGTAGCGATTTGCTATACGCTGCAAGGGTTCTAATGGAGGCAGGTCTAGTGTCCAATAATAGTGGGGTTCTCCCTGTCCCTTACACACATTGAGCTGACGGGCCTCAGGACTTTGCTCTTCATGTAACATTAGTTTAGCGTACATGTCTTCTAGCCCTGGCACTACACCGATCCTTAGTTTCTCTAAAGCATCTCTCCCTAACAGGTTGATAGGGCAGGATGGGTCATATATACATTGATTTTTACAACTTCTGCCGCTTTCATTGTGTACTAGTAACAGTTCTTCTGTTAGTGATTTAACACTGGTGTGGCCTGATGCAGATTTAACTATCAGGGTGTCACTTGAGTATTTTAGTTTTTTGGGCTTTTGATTTAGCACGGTTTTACATGCTCCAGTGTCACATAACATGGTCATGAGTTGGCCATTCACATGGATTGGTACTGTAGGTTTGTGTTCAGAACCTAGGAGCAACTGTTCTATGTTGAAAATTTCTGTTTCTTCTTTTGTTTCCTGTTCTAGTCACTTACTCTGACCCTCTCCTGAGTCATCCTCCCTTTTGTACCTACAGTCCCTTGCAAAATGACCTTCTTTTCCGCAAATATAACAGCGATTGTCTCTCTCACCCCTTTGTCCCCTGTCTCCCTTATAGCCCTTATAACCACCACTTTTCTTTCCCTTTCCTTTCTGCTGTCCTTGTCTCTGTCCTCTGTATCCACCAGCAAATGCTATGAATCCTGTCTCGGGATCCACAGTGAAAACACCTCCTTTCTCTTTCTTTTTTACCACTCGGGTTGCATGTTCTGCATACTGCAGAGCGTCTGCTAGGTTACCAGTGTTCATTGTTACCCAGTGTTTTTCAACGTGGGCTCTAACTGGGGGAAGGAGACCGTTTAAGAGTGCGTTCTTTAGTTGCTGTTGGTATGGTCTCTCTGGGGCTTCTTCATAATCTAGGCCTGAATGCTGTCTAAAAACCGGGCGTAGCCGGTCCAGAAAATCAGAAGCTGTTTCGGCTTCTTTTTGCTTTACCTCTCCTATTTTCCCATAGTCAGCCCTTGGGGCCAACCGTACTCTAATTCTCTCATATAAATTTGTTAGGGCATTGATTAGGTCGGTGCTTCCTGGTGCATGTGCTACACCCCCGGCATTTGAGCCGGTATAATCCCCTCTAACTGTTCCCATCCTTAAACCTAATAAATCTTGCATTACTTGAAGCATTTCATGACCTTCATTCAGTGGAGGAACATCTTTCAGGACATTTTGTCTGTCCGTTTGTGACCACGGACGGAAAACATGTATGTGTGGGCGGTCATCTTGCTCTTCCTGTCCTTCTGGCCCTATTACTAGGCCAAATCTAGGGTTAGCCACTGCTACCAATGGGTAGATACCAGTGGCTGGTGGATCGACTGTCTCTCCTATTTCTCCTTGTGGGCTATCTTTAAGTGAAAGTTGGTTTAGCATTGTCTGTGCTTTCACATAAGGATGTTGTATGTGACCTAGTTTTTCCTGATATGGGTGAATGTTTAATGGGTGGTGCTGCAGCTGTGGCTGCAGATGTGGGAGATGCTGCGGCTGTGGCTGCAGATGTGGGAGACGCTGCGGCTGTGGCTGCAGATGTGGGAGACGCTGCGGCTGTGGCCGCAGATGTGGGAGATGCTGCGGCTGTAGCTGCAGATGTGGGAGGTGGTGGCGCATATGGTGGTGGATTAATACACATATTGCGAACACCGCACAGTGTCTCGTCTTCTGGTTTTACTAAACTGGCGGTTAAGTTCTGTTTTTCTGACTTTTTATCTTTTTTCTCTTGTCTTTTCTTTTTGTTTTCCTCTCGCCTAGCTGCTTCTACTTTCCAGGCCTTGAAATATTGCAATTCTTGCGAACGTTTCCCTTTCTTTTTTAGGTTTTTTGTTTCTGCTATTTCTCTCAAAAGAGCTTCCCTCAGTTGTGTTAATGCTGATGGGCTACATTTACCTTCCCAAGTGGGACATTTTGTTTTCTTAGGATTTCTCCATCTACATGCACTAATTTGTCCGGCGCCTGGACATTTTTTCTCTAACCACTGCTTGTCAGCAGTGAGTTTTGAAGCTTCATTACCCATTTTAATCCTTTTAATTTTAATACTTTACAACTACACAACTGCGGCACCTTCTCTGGCACGAGAATCGAGAGAGGTAGTTGACACGGCCTTCTACTTTCAAGCTATTCTTGAAAGCGGTGTCATCTTTACGTGATGAAACACGACCTGTTTCTCTCTTTTCACCAGTACTTGGGTGGCCAACAGCAAACAAAATAGTGGAATAGTTCAGCCTCCTTATTGTGCTGTAAAATCAACTTATTCCACCAACAAAAATGAAACAACAACAATACCTTTTCAACGCGCACTACGTTTTACGGACGAGGTTTATCTAAAAATGCTTCCAGCCCTCTTTCAGGCGAGCGTTTACTTCTAGAAACCCTTCTAAAAATGCTTCCAGCCCTTTTCCAGGCGAGCCTTTACTTTTAGAAATCCACCTAAAAATGCTTCCAGCCCTTTTCCAGGCGAGCCTTTACTTTTAGGAATGCTACCAGCCCCTCTGGGCGAGCCTAAACGTTTTACGCGAGGTGTCTGAGTGTTAATATTCACCTGGTTGCTGCCGGTCTCTCAGGTCTACCTCATCGACCCCCACCGCCGTGGACCACTTATAAGAACGCCGGCCAGAACCCGAACGTTACGTCTCTGGACTTTATATCCTCTACCTAGAGAGGAGCTGTCGACAGACTTCAGCGCGGGCTTCTCATGACGTCAGGGCTCGATGAGGCTTTCCTGTGGGGTCACACAAAAGTGCTGTGTCCCATCCGGCTCGAAGGACCAAGAAATGTCAGGAGTTTTCCTGTTATGCAACTCAGGTCAGAATAAAACGCTCAGACAGGTTTAACGTGTACACGGTCGAGGCTCAGGGAGAGACTCGCCTCCGCAGCAAAAAGAAGCAGTCTTTTATTAAAAACACATACAGGAAGAGACAAAATAGCTGCTGCGTGCAGGCTTCCTGTGGAGTACAGAGTGTAACTTCCCCATTTAGGAGCCTGCACAAAGTGTGACTTACTGAAAGAACAAACATAAACATAAAGAGCAAAAGATAAAGTAATAAAATAAAATAATAATAAAAATCCCAAAATCCTGAAATCACTGTTAATCTGACTATCTTCAGGTTTTACGCGCTTACATACACACACGCAGCTACTGTTCCTCCATTTAGAAAGGCAGAAGCATCATGGTGTAATTATTTTACGTGTAGTTATTTTTTTCCTGTGAAATAATATTCAACATTGCTATCAATACATTTTTCAAAAAATGCCTCTCTGTGCAAAATGGGTTCGAAAACATAAACAAGTGTTTGTCCTTGATTTGGACAGGGGGAACAAATCATGGCAGGATCAGCCTGCTGTTACAGTGGGATGCAAAAGTTTGGGCAGCCTTGTTAATAGTCATTATTTTCCTGTATAAATCGTTGGTTGTTACAATAAAAAATGTCAGTTAAATATATCATATAGGAGACACACACAGTGATATTTGAGAAGTGAAATGAAGTTTATTGGATTTACAGAAAGTGTGCAATAATTGCTTAAACAATATCAGGCAGGTGTATACATTTGGGCACCACAAAAAAAGAAATGAAATCAATATTTAGTAGATCCACCTTTTGCAGAAATTACTGCCTCTAAACGCTTCCTGTAGGTTCCAATGAGAGTCTGGATTGTGGTTGAAGGTATTTTGGACCATTCCTCTTTACAAAACATCTCTAGTTCATTCAGCTTTTATGGCTTCCGAGCATGGACAGCCCTCTTTAACTCACACCACAGATTTTCAATAATATTTAGGTCTGGGGACTGAGATGGCCACTCCAGAACGTTGTACTTTTTCCTATTCCAGAATTAAGCTGGCTTGTCCAAATGTGCTTTAGCAAACCTCAAGCGGCTCTGTTTGTGCTGTGGGTGGAGAAAAGGCTTTCTCTGCATCACTCTCGCATACAGCATCTCCTTGTGTAAAGTGCGCCGAGTGGTTGAACGACGCACAGTGACTCCATCTGCTGCAAGATGATGTTGTAGGTCTTTGGTGCTGGTCTGTGGGTCGACTCTGCTGTTCTCACCATTCGTTGCTTTTGTCTATCCGACATTTTTCTTGGTCTGCCACTTCGAGCCTCAACTTGAACTGAGCCTGTGGTCTTCCATTTTCTCAATATGTTCTTAACTGTGGAAACAGACAGCTTAAATCTCTGAGACAGCTTTCTGTATCCTTCCCCTAAACCATGATGGTGAACAATCTTTGTCTTCAGGTCATTTGAGAGTTGTATGGCCATTTAGCCATTTCGCTGGGCAATGCCGCAAATTTCATTTATATACTTCTTCCAAAATTATCCTGTGAACACCTGTGATGCTCTTTCAGAAAATAGTTCAGTTACATGATATATTTGTACATTATTGTAACTGTGCTCTGGTTAACAAATAATGAGGCCTTGGAGAAAGAATGACTAAGGGGACAGAGAGAAAACAATATATTCCTTCAGCTTACTGTAAATGGCGTTGCATAGTTTTTAAAAAAAATTTCTGTCATTCTAAGAAAACACGTCACTCTCAGACTGCTGTTTTTTCTGTGGTGCCCGGGGTTTCATGATCCACCCTCCCTGATCCAGGTCTGTTGAAGGTATCTTCCTGTTAAAAGAGATTTCTTCCTTCCCTTTATAGACATGTGCTGCTGAAATGAATTGTTGAGGCGTTTTCTGTAATATTTTGGGGTCTATGCAACACAACTTGAAACCACTGTTGTCATTGTTTGCTACTTTTAAAGTTAAATTGAATTTAATGTAGTTACATAATGAGGATCATGTTATCTGGGGGGGGGGGGGGAGTAAAAACTAATACAGACCTGCAGTGAAGTGTTTACAGATCGATTGTTGTTTTTGTGTGTCTGCAGTTTGTCACGCTGTCTGATCACAGAGGAAGGCTGTACTTCTCTAGCTTCAGCTCTGAGCTCTAACCCCTCCCATGTGAGAAAACTGGACCTGAGCTACAATCATCCAGGAGATTTAGGAATCAAGCTGCTGTCGGCTGGACTGAAGGATCCACACTGGAGACTGGACACTCTCAGGTATAGAGAGAATGTCTGATAGAGGAGGAAAAGCAGGAAAGATTTCCTATGTTATTCAATCACTTCCTATTTGTTGCGGATGTGACGTGACAATTTAAAAAATATCCTGGTGAAAGATCCAGAGGCAGGTGAGGAAGTGATAAAAAGCAACCTTTAATGACCAAAAAGCAAAACTCCAACATCAGAAAAAGCATGTCCATAAAGCAGAAATCCAAAGAAGGCACAGGAAGCATGGAAAACAGTGAGAATTCTGCTTGAATTCTCCAAATACAGAGGAAACTTGCTCCATTGTTTCCAAGTGGTAACAGGTCATGTGCCATAAGTTGTCAAAAGGCTGTTAAAGCCTGAACTCAATGTTTGTGTTCAGTTAAACATTATTATCAAAAAACACTGCAGGAATTTACAGCTGGAAAGTTTACTGGAAGAAACAATGGGAAGAGATAACTATCCCATTACTTTTAAAATAGAATTAAAAAGAGTGGGGTGAAAGGGAAGGTGGAAGTTTGATGAGGCCCAGTGGAGTGTATTTAAGTCTAAAGTTATGAAAGGGTTAGATGTTAGGATGGAAGAGGACAGAGATAATATCCAAAGAAAGCTGAATGAGCTTAGAATAAGTGCCGCAGAGGAAGCTGTCCCAGTGAGTAGAGGAATACTGAGGATGATGGTGGAGAAGATGAACAGCATTCAGGCAGCTTAAAAGGAGCACAACATAAAAAAGCTCAGCAGTGGTGAGGAAACGGTTAGGAAAACTAAAAAGAAGTACTGACATGAAGACAGCAGTATTTTAAAGAGCACTACACCAATTGAGAGTCTGTGGAGTACAGTTAAGAACATAAATGGAGTAAGAAAACAACAGCGGTATCTAGTATTAGTACGTCAAGGAGCTACATTGAGTATAGATTGGGGGGGGGGAAAGCAGAAATTCTGGCTGAAGAATGTGGTCAAATTTGCAGGGAGAATAATTGATGTGATCATCATAGAATAGAATAGAATAGAATAGAATAGAATTCAACTTTATTGTCATTGCACATATCACAAGTACAAGGCAGCGAAATGCAGTTTGCATCCATCCAGAAGTGCTTTAGCCATAATATAGATATATTGCAAAATATATAAATGCATATAGATATATAAATGTTATGAATATGCTATAACTATAAGTATGTACAGGCTGTAGTGGTGTACAAGCCATGTACAGGCTATGAACAGGATATAAATATGAAAATTATACAGAAATATGAAATAAAAAAGCTATACAGAAATATGAAATATACAGCTTTACAGTAATATGACCTATGCAAGTTATAAACAGTTATAGAATGAAAATTATCGTATTGTACAGAATGATTGTTTATACAGAATTATACAGTAGTGCGGTTAAGATAAGTGAAATATGTGGATATTTTTTACATAGGCTATATAAAGTGCTAGTGAGTGATGGTTCAGTACATATTATTATTTTGTGTATGAGGGTACATTTGTCCATTTGTTAGTTTTTGTCCATTATGTGTGTATAGGTGGTTGTGGGTGTGTGTTTGTTCAGTCCATGAGTTTAACGTGGGTCAGATGACAGGAGGCAGAGTTCAGGGGCGTTTATCAATATGCGTACTTGTGCGTACTTGCGTTCTCGTGTACTCGTGATACGTCATCAGTCGGAGACCAAGTACTGTTCCAATTCGAAGTACGCATCACGCCGAGAACGCGAAAAAGTCCCGGATGTGTTCTCGATCCGCCCGTTTTATCGAGCATGCATCGATGTAGACTTGGGACAGCTATATATCCCAGAATGCATTTCGTCCAAAACTCAACAGCGTCCCCCCCCGCTCGCGGACTTCTCACTACTCAGGTTAAAGAAACTCCAGCAGCTGTCTATAGTATTGAGTGTCCACTAGAATAGAAATAAAAGCGTTCTAACATCTCACCTGCTTGTTTTTATTAAGGTATGTACACGTATGTACATGTACACTATTTTTATTAATAGAGGTTTCACTACTGAGGTTACAAATGATATATAAGTCACTTAGATCACTTCTAAATGTTAATGTTTGGTTTATTTCAGTGTTTTATTTGTTCCTGAGTAAATCGGTTTGGCTGTGATTAAAGTTAAGCTTCATAACATGTTACTCACAGTTAAATTAGGAGGGGACGGCAGTAAAAACTCCGGACCTGTGACATCATCACGTACGCAGGTGTTCCGACTGTACAAATCACGAGTCCGTGCTCGCGTACTTGAGAATTGAGAAACGGCCGACGAGTCCGTGCTCGCGTTCTCGGCAGGTACGTACTCCCGTGCGTTCTCGGCGGGTACGTACTCACCGAGAACGCGAGTACGTACTCGCATACTTGGGCATTGATAAACGGCCCAGGAGTCTGACAGCTGTGGGGAAGAAGCTGTTCCGGTACCTTGTGGTCCGGAGGTTCCTGTAGCGCCTCCCAGAGGGCAGGAGGGTGAAGAGTCTATGTGATGGGTGACTGGGGTCTTTGATGATTTTCACAGCCCTTTACAGACACTGCTTCCTGTAGATGTCCTTTATGGCAGGAAGTGGTGCTCTGGCGATGCGCTGCGCAGTTTTCACAAATCTCTGCAACGCCTTCCGGTCCGAGGCAGAGCAGTTCCTGTACCAGACTGTTATACAGTTGGTCAGGATGCTCTCGATGGTGCAACGGTAGATG
This sequence comes from Oreochromis niloticus, assembly GCF_001858045.2. NCBI lineage: Eukaryota > Metazoa > Chordata > Actinopteri > Cichliformes > Cichlidae > Oreochromis > Oreochromis niloticus. The sequence continues at coordinate 550,973 of NW_020327445.1, read as the reverse complement.
TTCACCAGGATGTCTGAGGACAGGTGGTTCTTCCTCAAGAAGAAGAGGCACTGGTGAGCATTCTTGACCAGCTTGGAGCAGTTGGTCGTCCAGATGAGATCCTCGGAGATGCGGACACCCAGGAACTTGAAGCTGCTCACACACTCCACAGCCGTCCCTTTAATGTAGATGGGTGGATGTGGATCAGCATTCCTCCTGTAGTCCATGATGAGCTCCTTGGTCTTCTCGGTGTTGAGCTTTCTCGGTGTTGAATTCTGGTGCAGCTGTTGTCGTTGTGCAGGTGTGAGAGGAAAGAGTGCAGTGTGATGGAGACTGCATCCTCTGTGCTCCTGTTCTGACGGTATGCGAATTGGTGGGGGTCCAGGGTGGAGGGGAGACAGGATTTGAAGTGTGTTAGGACCAGCTGCTCTAAGCACTTTGTGATGATGGGGGTGAGGGCTACTGGGCGGTAGTCGTTGAGGCTTGATGGGTTGGAGTTTTGGGGTATCAGGACGATGGAGGTGGATTTGAAGCAGGCTGGTACCTCAGCATGGGCCAATGACAGGTTGAATATGTCTGTGAGCACTCCTGCAAGCTCCCCAGAATAATAGAATAGAATAGAATAGAATAATCCTTTAATTGTCCCACAAGGGGAAATTTGGTTGTATCAGCAGCAAAAACACACATATACAAACAGAACAGGACACAGAACAGAAGCACAATTTTTACATATTTACATAGAATACGCTCTGAGAACACGCCCGGGGATACCATCAGGATACCATCAGGACCTGCAGCCTTGTGGACATTAATCCTGCTCAGCACTGCTCCTACATCGGTGGGGGAGAGAGTCCGTGGTTGGTGGTAGGGCTGGGCCATATTATACCATTCACGGTAATACTGGTACAATGTTAGGCAACGATAAGAAAATAAAATATCGCGATAGAATATGGGTAAAACGTGCATGCGCAGTGCCTTTGTTTTCATAATCACATGGCTGAAAAACCATGGCGGCAACGGAGAATGAGATGAGGGAAAGGGGATCGCTGAGTGACAGGGATGAACCAGAATTGGTTTGTAAAAATGCTGCAACTTCAGTGATGTGGAATTGGTTCGGTGTTTTTCCGTCAGATACAAAACAAAGGACATTTTTTGTAGAACATGCAAGCAGGCTGTCATTATTGCCGCTTGCATTTTCTGTCAGACTAAGGTGCTCGTAAATCTGGGAGTAATCTGGGTCCAAAACTCCATTTGCTTCATGTCCCAAAGTCAAACGAACACTGCGGCACACTGAGAGTTACAAACGGTCTAAATTCTTTCATCTTTAATAAAAGGACCAGCATTGCTGCTTTACCAGGTGTAACAATTAACTTTAACATCCAGGCATCCATGAAAACAGAATTTATTATATTTAACAGAGTTAGAAGTTAGCAGGAAGTTAGCGGAAGTTAGCTTGCTAGTTTCGCTAGTTACCTAAGCATGATATAGCATGTTCTGACTGACAGATTTCTGAAAAAATAAAGTGTACAGCTCTGCTATCACTTCCAACATGAATGAAGACAGAAAACTAAACAGTAGTGACGTTTGTAGGGTTACTAAAGTTGGGCTAGCTGGTATATAATGTGTTACGTGATCGCTAGCGACACAGCTATGTTAGCATAACATAGCTGTGCAGTTTAATGTTGCAAAGCACCTCTTTTTAACTTTAGTGTATATTATACATGGTTATGCTTAGGATATGTCAGCCCATTTCTACTGGAAATGTCTTTTGGTTAAACTTTCAGCAAGGAATTTGCAATTGCACTGTTAAACTTTTATATAGCTTTAACCTCCTAGGACCTGGCGTCCACATATATGGACATCACATTTTGGGTTATTTAGACCAAAATACTCAATTTTGCTCTACATGAGCCTGATATCCACTTACAAGGACATTATACTGCTACTGTTCTATCAAAATTCTAAATGACTATCCTCATATGTGGCTCTTATTTTTCTTAGAAACAAAAATAAGCTAAAAAAAAATCTAGTAATTCTTTGTTTTTACAATTATCGGGCCCAATGTGACCAAATATCAAAGAGAAATTAAAAATGCATGCCGTAGAAGAGTTTGGTTCTTAGGAGGTTAATGCACATAAACACCTGCTTGTTTAAGTGAAAATAAATGGATGGGTTTTTGCGCTAGAAAAGTTATGTAGTAGTATTTTGTCTCGCATCATTATATCATCAGTTATATCATTATCGCAAATTTTCAAATATATATCTTGATAAATATTTTTGGCCATATCGCTCTGCTCTAGTTGGTGGTCCTGCATCATGTCTGCTTTGGTCGCAGCTTTTGTTAAGCTCGTTGAGAAAGGAGACAGAGGATGCGGGGGAGGGTTTGGTGGTCCTGTAGTCTGTAATGGTCTGGAGTCCTTGCCACACGCGTTGGGGTTGGAGTTGAAGAAGTGTTCTTCTACCTTCTTTTTGTAATGGTGTTTGGCTTTTTTGATACCCCTCTTTAGCTTAGCCCTGGCTTTACTGTAGGCGTGTGCATCTCCTGACCTAAAGGCAGTGTTGCAGACCTTCATCCCGGTTCATCCAAGGCTTCTGGTTGGGGTACATGGTGATCCGTTTGTGGGTGGTGACACTGTCTGTAGTTTTGGAGATGTAATCCAGTACAGATAAGGCATACTGGTCCAAGTCTGTGTGGGTGAACGTATTCCAGTCTGTGTTTTTAAATCTGTTCTGGAGCACTGCATCTGTCTCATCTGGCCACACTTTAATTGTCCGCACAGCAGGTTTCACACATTGGATGAGTGGTGAATACTGAGGTGTGAGAAACAGGGAGAGATGGTCCGATTGTCCAATGTGGGGGAGAGATGTTGCCTTGTAGGCTCCAGCCAGGTTGGAATAAACATGGTCTAAAGTCTTGTCCCCTCTGGTGTGGCAGGAGACATGTTGGTGGAATCTGGGGAGGACTGTCTTTAAGTTGGTGTGGTTGAAGTCGCCAGCAACAATAAAAGCAGCCTCGGGGTGTTTAGTCTGGTGTTTGTTAATGGTTGCAGGAAGTTCTTTCATGGCCAACCTAGCATTAGCACCAGGGGGGATATACACTGCAGTGAGAATGATAGAAGTGAGTTCTCTGGGGAGATAATAAGGTCTGCATTTGACCATTAAAAACCCTCAGTGACTCTCAGTAGTAGTGGAGTTCATGCACCAAGCATTGTTAATATAAATGCACAAACCTCCACCTCTGGTCTTGCCGGAGTTATCTGCTAGCCTGTCGGCTCGGTGTGTGTGGCGTCCTGCTAACTCAATAGCATTGTCCGGGCAGCTGTTGTTCAACCACGTTTCAGTGAAAAACATGACATTTGAGTCCATAATCCGTTGTTAGTGATGGAGAGCCATATCTTAATCATTTTGTTTGCCAGGGAAGGGACATTGGCGAGGAAAATACTGCGTAAAAGCAGCCGGTGTGGTGTTAGCTTTAGCTTAGCCCGTAACCCTCCTTGCCTACCTCTCCTTTGTTTACATTCTCGGCGCCACCTGCGTGCACTTCCGCCCGGCCGGGGAGAGTGGGCAGCCTCCTGTGTTCTGGAGATCTCTGGGATGAGTCGGAGATTGGCGATAAAACTGTTGCAGTTATGAGTCCAAATGTCAATGATTGTCAAAAGGGAATTGCAATAATCCAAACATGAAGTAATAAAGACATAAATAACATCTCCAAAAGTTGAATCTGTTCATCTGGACGTAGCGTTTTGTGGGAGAAACGTTTCGTCACTCATCCAAGTTTCCCCAAACCTTATAAACAGTACAGGTTTGGGGAAACCTGCAGTCAGCTGAGACTGAAGAAGTCACTTGGATGAGTGACGAAACGTTTCTCCCACAAAACGCTATGTCCAGATGAACAGATTCAACTTTTGGAGATTTACTTTCCTGGATGATTGAGAATGCATCAAGACGACATAAATAACAGTTTCAAAGTCACACTTGGAAAGAAAGGGCTTAACTTTCGATAGACGTCTGAGGTGATGCTGATTTTACCACCCAGTTCACGTGACCATCAAAGGTAAGTACAGAATCAATTTTTACTCTTAGATTTGTAATCTAACTCTTTTAGGAAGTCAAAGCGGCAAGATCAACATCTGGAGTGTCAGAAAAACGATTTGGGCCAAATAAGATCGCTTCCATCTTACGATCATTAAAATGTAACCATTTTTTTGCCATCCATGCTTTAACATCACTAAGGCAGTCAAGCAGAGGTCGACTTGGGAGACTATCAGAATGAATAAAAGGTAAATAAAGCTGGCAGTCATCTGCATATAGATGGAATGACACTTTATGTTTTTGAAATATTGCGCCAAGAGGCAGAAGATACAGTGAAAACAATACTGGCCCAAGAATAGATCCCTTTGGCATACCCCATAGCAGAGGGGGCACAGAGGATGAAGCCGACCCCAACTTAACACAAAAAGTCCTGTTTAAGAGATAAGATTTTAACCACAAAAGTGCCAAACCAGAAATGTTGTGCTGTAAGCGGGAGATCAGCAAATCGTGATCCACTGTGTCCAGTGCAGCGGTCATGTCCAACAAGACAAGCACTGCATATTTACCACGGTCTGTCGCAGAATGTCATTCATAACTTTTACGAGGGCTGTCTCCATACTGTGAAAGGGGCTTAAAGCTAGACTGAAAGATTTTAGACAATTGAGAGTCATTCAAATAGTCCATCAACTGAGTGTAAACAATCCTTTCCAGGATCTTACTCAGAAAGGGAAGCTTAGAGATGGGTCTAAAATTTGACATGACTGAACTGTCTAAGCCTTGTTTATTAAGTAAAGGTTGTATGACTGCATGGTTAAACTTGTTAGGTATTGACCAGACGAAAGACTAGTATTAATAATGTTCAGAATGTGTGGTCTGATGGTAAGAAATACCTTTTTGAGAAAGCGGGGAGGAACAACATCATTTGAAGAGCAACGTGGTTTAGCATTTAACACAAGTTTCTCTAAATCAGGTAAAACGATTGGTAGAAAAGCAGAGAACAAACTTAAGCAAGAACCATGCATGGCTGGGTCAGTAATAGACAGTCGGAGGTCTCAACCTAGCAACCTTGTCCACAAAAAAATTAAGAAACGTATTGCACATAACCTTTAGAAGAGTGCAAAAGAACATAGCCTTCTGTATTAAGTACAGAATTTATAGTGTTGTACAATATACAAGGGTTATGCAAGCTGGCAGCAATAAGTTGAGAAAAATAGGAGTGCTTGGCGGCCTTTACTGCTCTCTGATAGACTTTCCAGCTAGTCTTAAGAGCTTCCAGAGAAACATACAGCCTATCCTTTTTCCACCGTCTTTCACATCTCCTACATTCTTTTCTAGTGGCTCTGTTAAAATCAGTTAGTGAAGAACTAGCCTTTAGCTTGCACTGTCTGAATCTTAAAGGAGCAACAACGTCGAGGACAGATTTACAAGCAGAATCCAAATAAGAAAATAATCCATCTGCGGTGGACAACTCAGGAGGATAAGACATAAGTTGGTCAAACAATATGGAAAACCGCTCGGCAGTATCTGAGCCAAAAGCATGGTAACATCGAATGGGTACAGCCCATTTAACAATAGGATTAAAAAGAACAATGTCACGTAAAATAGGCATATGGTCAGAGAATACCACATCTCGACAGACAGATAAACCATGTGATAAAACTAAGTCCAATGTGTGACAACGTTCTTTTTTTTTTTGACAACTTTGTTTATGATTTTCCAATGAGACTAAAATACATGAATACATTAGCAAACCAGCTGGATGCAGGAAAATGTATAATGTATAGACACAAACGAAAAATACTACCATGTGAACAAGGCAAAAAAAAAAAAAACGAAAAACAAACAAACATACAAAAATAAAATAAATAAATAAAGGGGGGAAGGGGGGGTCTGCATTGTGTGCAGTTCTTTTTGGCTTGCTACAGATAGTAGGTGGCTGTAAAGAAAAAAAAACAGATAAAAACAATAATACATCATACTTCAGTAAATGACAACTTCTCCACATATTCAATAAAGCATGACCAGGTTTTGTAGTATTTACTTTGAGACCCTCTCAAGCTGTATCTCAAATGCTCTATCTGCAAGCACCTCATCACCTCTCTCACCCACTGAACAAACACTGGCGGACCTGAATCCTTGCATTTAAGAAGAATTAGCCTGCCAGGAGAGATGAGAAAGCCACTGCATTCATTTGATAAGAAGTTATACCGTGTTGGTTTGGTAGGACACCAAAGACTGCTGTCATAGGATTAGGATCAATTGTTTTCCCACACACACATGAAAAAGCTTTAAAAACTAATTCCCAGAACCGGTTCAAATCGGAGCAAGTCCCGAACATATGGCTAATAGTGGAAGGTGATTCCTTGCACCTCGGGCATCCATAATCAAAGGTATTGTATATTTTGGCTAGTTTAGCTTTGGTTAGGTACGCCCGCTGAGGAATTTTAAACTGTATTATACTATGTATACAGATTGAGGATTCAACAATCCTGGTAACACTAATGTCCCATAGGTCGTCTGAGATCTGTAGGTTTAAGTCCAGTTCCCGTGCTTTTCTGACTTTGGACACAGAGTCTGCCTTTGTATGCTGCAATGTGCTATATATTTGAGAGATATGGCCTCTAGTAATAGGTCGAAATTGCAGACAGTCCTCAAGTGGACAGTCATTCGGTTGACTTGGATAAGAAGTGAAGTGTTTAACTGCAAAGCTATGGGCTTGTTAGTATCTAAAGAAGTGAGTCTTTGGGATTACAAAATCTTTACATAATATTTCAAAGGATATAAATGACCCTTTAACAAACAGATCAGAGAAACAGATAATTCCCCTGCTGTACCAAACCTTGAACCCTGCATTGCTCAGAGCTGGTAAAAAAGAAAAAAGAAAAAAAGATGGTTTGACACAATAGGGGAGAAGACAAGTGACCGCCTCAGCCCAAAATGTCGTCGATACTGAAACCAGACATTAAAAGAGTTCTTAACCACGGGATTTTTAAAATTAACATTGCGACTGACTGGTAGACTTGAACACATTATTGCAACAGAGGATATAGTGAGATTACCATCTAGCTCCATAGTGGACCGAAGTGGCCCTCTGTCATCCCTAAAAGCCCCCATCCAGGTGGATAATTTCACAATATTGGCAGCCCAATAATAATACATAAAGTTTGGTAGGGCCAGGCCGCCTTCCGACTTAGTAACAGGGTTTGCGGATCCTTTTCACCTGTCTAACTAGGTGAAAAGGGTTTTAGAATGGAAAAGGGGTATCATCTACATGAATCGAGGCAAGACTACCATTTTAATTGTGTTGACCGCTCAGAAAGAGAGATGGGTAATACTGACCAGCGTGCCAAATCCGATTTTGTTTTCTCTAATAAAGGGGTAAAATTTTGTTTAAAAAGATTCTGTATCTGTGATTTGAATACCCAAATAGGTGAACGAGGAGTGTTCCAGTCTAAACTGAAAGGCTGAATAGTCAGCCTCCTTTGTCAGACTATTAATAGGGAACAGTGTGCTTTTAGCCAGGATCAGTCTGCAACCAGACAGGCGTCCAAAGGATCCAATGAGGTCCAGAGCTGAAGGAATTGATGCCTCCGGATCTGTAATATACAGAAGGAGATCGTCTGCATACAAAGAGCACTTATGAATAGTGTTTCCCCTAGTGATCCCCCTTATTCTGGGGTCCGTTCTCAATGCTGCCGCCAGCGGCTCTATTGCCAGATTGAAGATGAGGGGGCTTAAGGGGCATCCCTGGTGGGTGCCTCTACGTTTGGAAGAATATTCTGAAATAGTGTTATTGGTGTGGACTGAAGACAGGGGCGCTGAGTATAAAGTCCTGATCCATGAAATAAAATTAGAACCAAAGCCAATTTTTTTCAATCCAGAGTCAAAAGCCTTCTCTGCATCTAGTGGGACTATTATCTCGGGGTGGCTGTAGCTCAGGTGGCAGAGCAGGTCAGCCACTAATCAGAAGGTCGCTGGTTCGGTCCCAGACTGCCTCCTGGCTGCATGCCAAATATCCTTGGGCAAGATACTGACGCCATGTTTGCCTGGTGGTGGTCAGAGGGCCCGGTGGCGCCAGTGTACGAAGTGCACTCAGTGCGCCCCAGGGCAGCTGTGGCTACAATGTAGCTTGCAGTGTGTGAATGAATGAATAGGTGAATGACTGAATGTAGTGTAAAGTACTTTGGGGTCCTTAGGGACTGCAGGCCATTTTACCATTACCAATTGATCAATTGAATAGTCAGAATATAGGATAACAGCCGTCTGATATTGAAATATGACTGGCGGTTCACTATAATTCCTTGTGTATAATAGACTACTACCTTCTCAATACGAATTGCAAGAGCCTTTGTGAGGATCTTATAATCAACATTCAGTAGACTAATGGGGCGATAGGATCCACATTTTTGAGGATCCTTGTCTTTTTTGAGTATTACGGAGATTGTGGCTTGGGACAAAGTTTGTGGCAATGTGCTTGTTGCCTGAATTTCTGAAAAAAAACTCAGACAGTAAAGAGACTAACTTGCTGGCAAAGCATTTATAAAAATCACATGAGAAACCATGGGCCCGGTGCCTTGCTATTTTGCAAAGTATTAACTGCCTGCAATATTTCCGCAGTGGTAAGAGGTCTTTCCAGTAGCTCACGTTGGTCTGGGTTAATAGTGGGAGTATGTATGTTCCTCAAGAAGGAGTCCAAGTCAGCCTCTGAATAATCAGTGCGGGAAGTATAGAGATCCTGATAAAATAGCTTGAAAGCAGCATTAATTCCGTCAGGGTGTGTTACCACCTGACCGCAGTCTAACTGTATGTCGGGTATAGATTGAGCTGTGGCGGATTGACGAAGCTGATGAGAAAGATATCTACCTCAAGCTCACATGGTAAAAGTTGAGTTTTCCTTCCGTGTTCAGACAGCATTAGCTTTGTGCTACCGCAATACACCAAATGTCCCCGTACAGCGCAGCTTCTCTTCTTTTCAAAACCGTTTGTATTTTTCTCTCATATAAATGCTGGCAGAGTTACAGTCGTTTAAAGAACATTTGTACAATGGGCCCACCAGCGGGCCCATGGTCGTAAGAGGGTTAATTGAGAGGGTGTCAAATTAAGACTGCAGCAGTACCTTCTGCTTATATAAATCAGTGGTTGGACAGGTAGCATATCCCAAATTATAGATTTCGAAAGATCTGGAGTGTTATTCGTTTCTAGGAAAAGCTCAATGTGGTATTCAATGAACTTGCAACACTCCTCATCTGACATTAATGCTGAGTCAAATTTCCAGAACCGCTGCCTTGTGCACACATTTGGAAATGCGATATCAACCTGCACTGGTGCATGATCAGAAATTACAATATTTTACATGGTGACCCTTGGGATAAGGAAATTATCCAAAAGAAAATAATCAATCCTGGAATACAAATGATGCACAGGGGAGAAGAAGGAATAGTATTTTGCTAAGGGCTCAGTGATACGCAGTGGATCTGAAATGCTATAGTTTTGAAGAAATGTATTCAGAACGGAGACTGATCTGGAGGTCCCAGTAGACTGACGTGGCTAAGACCTGTCAAGGTTAGGATTGAATACCAGATTCAAATCCCCACGCATAATCAGGTGATGCATATTTAAATCTGGCAGCAGGCGAGTTAGTCGTATAAAAAACTGTGGATTGTCCCAAGTTGGTGCATACATATTTACCAAGATAACTGGAGTGTTGTGGAGCTTTCCGGTAACTATCAGAAAGCGACCATTCACATCGCATTTTACATTTGAGGTGATGAAAGGAAGTTTTTTCCTAACAAGAATGGCAACCGTCTGCGAATTAGAGTTAAATCCAGAATGGGTAGACCTGGGAGACCCAAGTTTGTGTCAACCTATTGCTTTGCGTGGAGCCACAAATGTGTCTCCTGTAGAAAGACAGTGTCTGGTTTGAAAGTTGACAGATGAGTGAATATCCTTTTATATTTTTAAAAAATTATTTAGGCCTTTCACATTCCATGTAATAAATTTAGTAGAATAAGGTGTAGTTGCAGCACTTTTGGTTACATAGTTAGCCATATTCACACTTTCAAGACAATCATGACAAGCAAGCCAGACAATAATTTGGGGTAAGTATAAGCACAAAACTGCAGCCAACAAGAAACAAAAGGGAAAAGTAAAAACCCAGAGTAACTATAAACGTAACTCCCAAAAACTGGAAGCAAGCTACACCCTCCCCCCCATAAGAGCTTATATCCAACATGTCTCTTCACTCACTAAAACAAAAGTTGCCCCTAACAGGGAACGCCAACTATAACATAATGTTTAGACATCTGGCAGATTGGAAAGTCACACGTGACTTTTCTTGGTCGTTTGCTTTGCTCAGTGATAAACAATTATATGAAGACCTATTAAATTGTGAAAGTAGCAAAAGTACAAACCTCTATCTAAAGTGCAGTCTGAGTCAGTGAACAATAGAGAGTCAGAGTGCAATTGAGGTCGCACAGTCCACTCAGCCGGTGTCTTGATTCCCACACAGCCAAGATGCGATTCTAACGTAGTCTTTAGCAGCCGTTGGATTGGTGAATATTTCCTTACCAAGAGGAGAATTCTCAGCTTCACTGGGTACAATATCCCGAATCTCACACCCCGACATCCGTGCAGTAGATCTTTAGCTTCTTTAAAGGCCCCCCGTCTCTTCGCGACTGCAGATGGCAGGTCCGGGAAAATTAGAATTTTATCTCCATTATGTGTCAGGGGACTGGTTAACGCGGCCCTGCGAAGCAACTCCTCGTTTTCATGAAAGTAGTGAAATGTGATAATAAGTGGCCTGGGTCTCTGGTCTCTCACAGGGACAAGCTGTAGGCTGCGATGTGCCCGATCCAGTGTCAGAGCAGTATCCAAGTCCAAAACCTCCTTTAGTAGCTGGGCCACAGAGTTGACAGGGCACATCCCAGTTTCAAAGTGCTTCCTCACGCCAAATGCTCAAATGTTGCATCTGCACTGTCTCCCCTCAAGGTCTTTGGTCTTGTCCGAAAGAGCTGATACAATTTCTTTCAGATCGTGAACTTGCTTCTCCAAGTCCACAACCCGGTCCGAATACGTGTTTGCAGCTTCTTCCAGGCTAGTTAGCCGGCTATGGTGGTCAGTGCTGGTAGTATCTAGAGCATCAATCTTAGCACAAAGTTCAGTCTGCACTTCATCTGTTTGGTCAGAAACATTGCTGCGAAGCAAATTGATCAGGTCATTGAGAGCTTGGCACTTGGTCTCGACTTTTGCTTCCAGCGTAGAAATTTTGGCGACTACGTTTTTCTCCGAGCTTGCTATGGCAGCCATTAGCACAGCCGTGTCCGGGGATGTAGCATTGCTATCAATGACCTTGGCTCCATCAGTCTTTCTGGTATTTTTGGACCCTGACATTGTGTCAAAGTTCCCTTGGGTGATTCGCACGTTTGCAGTGGTAACTCGGCTGATGACAGATAACGCGTTAGTGCCCAATGTCACAGTATTTATATGGAAAAATAGCATATCCCTGCAGAGCAAATCAGCCACGTGTCTTTACATGTCGCTTCTCCTATGTCACCCCCCGTGACCACGTTCTTGAGTGGCACCTTTAACAGATTGAACAAAATTAAAAGAGTTCACTAAGTCCAGAAAGTCCTTGGCCAGGGGCTTCCCTGGGCAGCAGACATGTATTTTAATCACTGAGCAGAAGGATCTGGTCATACCATGATGCACAGTTAGCAAGCAACTCTGTGAACTTGGATAAAAACTCCTTTTTATATTTCGGGGGCCGATAAACAATCGCACACAAAGCGAAGGCGAGTGGCCCAGTTTGCACAAACAGAGTTCAAAACTGGCGTGGCATGTAAATAGGGATAGTTGCTTAAAGTCAATATGTGCCTTAAAAACAACACCTAGCTCTCCTCCGCAGCCAGAAACTCTCGGAACACTTAAAAAGGCACAGCAGGTCAGCAATAATTCAGAAAAGGCACTTAACTCACTGGATGGAATCCACGTTTAGTCAAACAAAGAAAATCCAATGCATGGAAACAGAAAAATTCCTTCAAGATGAAGGTCTTATTTGCCACTGATCTGGCATTAATTAAACCAAACCTGAGAGGAATTGGGTCGGGAACTTCAGAGGCAGAAACAACCAGATCCACCTGTAGGAAGTTTGTTCGGTACATTGCACGCCAACGCAGATGTTGAAGAGGGGGGAATTTTGCAGAACTTTCTTGAGAGATCCCACAACAGGAACTAACCAGGAGTCCACCGGGTCCAAAGCATGCAACGGCACCAAGAGTCATGGACAGGATCGACGAATGGAGCGAAGCTCATGGGCAACACAAGAAATCCAGATTCTCAGCTTAATGAGGCGACCTCCACGGTTACCCCGTCTCCTGCGTCGCTTCGGCAAATCCGGTGGCAGTGGTAAGGAATGCCAGTGCAGTGGTGTTACTTCCAAGTAGGAAGGCAGAAAGCCTTGGTTGTCGCTTCCAAACCAACTAAACCTTGGGTGGATGAACCTATTCCCAGTGATGTATGGCGATCATAAGACAATGTTGGGCTTACATGTTGCACAAAATTAACTAAAAGCAATAAAATAAAACAAATAAAAGAGAGCGATAGCTTAACACAGGTGCTAGGACATCAGGAAGGTCGTCAGTGATGAAAGTAGATGTGAGAGAGAACAAAGAGAACAACGAAGACAGGTATTGGAATATTAAATCAGAAAAATCACACATTGCAAACTGAATCGTGTTCAATTTGCAATGTGTGATTTTGAAGCCGATCTTAAATTCACAAAAATGACTTCCTCTGGGAAGGATCAGCTGCGTTACATCATGATGAACCAGTTAGAGGATGAAGGACTAAATGGTCTGCTGCTCTTCTACAATATAATATGGAAGGAAGCTGGGAAGAAATGAGCTCTAATTATTCTTAACAAAAGTGTGGCCAAAGCAAGACAAGAGGAAAAAATAGAGTGAAAAGGAAAACAAACAGCTTGTAGAACTGGAGTGGGGTCTTATATAGATAGATAAGACTGGAAGGGGCGTGTTTGGAGGTGTGGTCCGGCCCCTGAAATTCTTATAATTTATCTCCAATTCACTAGCTGGGACCACATCCTCATTCTAGGTTTGGTAGCGTTTTTAGTAGATAAAGGTTGAATGCAAACAAAAGGGTCTGCACTTCTTTTGTTTGCAAGCTCCTTTTACTACGATGACCTGGATGACTGAGAACCTTCACAGACATAAAGGTTGAATGGCTTAATCAAAAATTGAGCTCTGGTTTGGGGAAGACCTTGATGGGGACTGGCAGCAGCTCCCGGGCCTGGCAGATTCCCAAAGAAGGCATCCCCTAGAAGCTGTAACAACTGTGCTTTACAAAGGTCAAGGACCTCTGCAGTAGTAAAAGTGGTAGGCAGGCTAGCGAAGATAAGTAGCCCCTGGCCTCAATAAGGCAGTCAAGGATTTTCTAGAGTGGAACAGATGAGCCGGGAAACTATAAATGATTGGTGGGAGAAGAGATTGAAGGAAATTTTGGACAAATGAAAGACCTTAATAGATGAATGAGGGGAACCCTTGATCAGGTTGCGACGTGGCTCGGCTCCGCACTGAAGCTCTAACAGTGAGGCCTGCCAGAATTTTGAGACTTGAAGTAATGGCTTGACGGTTCGTAAATGCTTACGTGAGCTTGTCTTATAGTAGACGAAAGAAAAGGGGGGTGCATGGCTGGTTAATTTACTTTGGGTAGAGTAGCAATAACTACTCTACTGATTTCTGAAATGAACAGAATTGATGGTAAGCAGTTTTGGGAGGATTAGCTGACTTGAGAGACTGATTAGACCAGAACCACCTTCCATGATGATAACCTCCAAAACCGGCAGAGACGAACAGAGTACTGCAGTCGGGACTGCTAGAAACCCAAAGAAAACATGCTATAAGAGGCTCTAATGTAAGCGTCCTGTTAATGTTGGTGGTGTCAGTTACACAATGGACCCAGAGCCAGCAGTGCACAAGCAGGAATGGATTTCCGACATCACTTCATAAGGAGAATGGGATGGGCGAAACTTCATTATCTTCGATTTACTATTGCTGTGTGATTTTTATCCATATTAATGAAGGCTACTCGCCACCGAGCTAACATTGTTAGCTGGTGTTAGCTGAGGTTAGTTCATAGACTGCAGACTGTTAGGCCGTTTCTCAATACTCCTGTACGCGAGTCCGTACTCGCGTTCTCGCTAGTCCGGACTTCGTAAGTTCAGACGGGACTCCGTACTTCCCGAGAACGCAGCGTGATTGTTCTACAATTGCAATGGCAGTGTACTTGTTGACATCACAGCTCCAGAGTTTTTACTGCCATCCCCTCTTAGTTTAACTGTGATTAATATTTGCAATGGAAATTACACATTCAGGATTCTTTATTTGTCACATGCATAGTTATGCAAGTCCAACACGCAGTGAAATGTATCCTGGCACGCTCTTCGACTGTGATAAAAGGGGAGAGAAAAACATTATATACAATAAGTGAATATATACATAGGTGGCACTACGTGCAGTAAGTGGCGTTGTGTGCAGCAAGTATGTGAATTCTGTACTTTAAATGAATTAAATGAAATAGACAATCTGACAATTTTAAGTTAAATGCTGAAATGAACTGAAATGTACATTGTGCCAGTGGGTGTTAGAGTTTCTTCTGTCTCAGAGTGACGCTGAAAAACTAGTTCATGCATTTATTATTTCCAGGCTGGACTACTGTAATTCATCATTACCAGGACGTCCTAAAAACTCTCAAATAATAATAATAAATAATCAGGCCCCATCTTATCTTAATGACCTTGTAGTAACATATCACCCTATTAGAGCACTTTGCTCTCGCACTGCAGGCCTACTTGTTGTTCCTAGAGTATGTAAAATTAGAATGGGAGGCAGAGGCTTCAGTTTTCAGGCCCCTCTTCTGTGGAACCAGCTTCCAGTTTAGATTCGGGAGACAGACACTAGCTCTACTTTTAAGATTAGGCTTCAAACTTTCCTTTTTGCTAAAGCATATAGTTAGGACTGGACCAGGTGACCCTGAACCCTCCCTTAGTTATGCTGCAATAGGCGTAGGCTGCCGGGGATTCCCATGATGCATTGAGTTTTTCCTTTCCAGTCAGCTTTCTCACTCACTATGTGTTAATAGACCTCTCTGCATTGAATCGTACCTGTTATTAACCTCTGTCTCTCTTCCATAGCATGTCTTATCCTGTTTTCCTTCTCTCACCCCAACCGGTTGCAGCAGATGGCCACCCCTCCCTGAGCCTGGTTCTGCCGGAGGTTTCTTCCTGTTGAAAGGGAGTTTTTCCTTCCCACTTCCGCCAAAGTGCTTGGCGGAAGTGGGAACAATATAGGTACAATATAAAGTGTCTTAAGGCAACTGTTGTTGTGATTTGGTGCTATATAAATAAAATGTAATTGAATTGAATTGAATTAAAAAGAAGAGAGTCCAGTCCCAGTCACTTATGGATGCCATGAGAGGGCAGGGTGTGGGTTAGGGCCCAGATGGCTTGGGGATAGAAGCTCCTCTTGAGTCTCTCTGTCCTTGCCTGAATGGTGTGGAACCTTCTGCCAGATTGCAGAAGCTGGAACAGTTTGGCAAGACCAAGGAGCCTAGTGGTGGACTTCAGAATGAGTCAGCACAGGGACTACAAGCCAGTTATCATCAGTAGAGCTCCAGTGGAGAGGGTGTAGTGTCCACATCTCCTCAGACCTGACATGGTCTGCCCACATTGAGATACAGTCCAAAAAGGCTAGGCAGCGCCTGTACCACCTCCAACAACTGAGAAAGTTCAAGGTCTCGCTAATGATCCTCAGGACTTTCTATGCAAGCGCTGTGGAGAGCATCCTCACATAGAACATCACATCCTGGTTTGGGAACAGCTGTGTTAAGGACCAAAAAGCTCTTTAGAGAGTGATCTGTATAGGAGAATGCTGCTGCAGGACTGACTGAGAGCAGCGCAGATACTGGAGGACCCATCCCATCCTGGCACCGACGTTCAGCTTGAGGTGGTTATCCTGGCATCATGATGCCAGATTCTTCACTTCATCAATGTAGGCCACCTCATCGCCATTGGAGATGGTGCCCAACACCACTGTGTCGTCAGCAAAATTCACAATGGGGTTGGAGCCATGGGTGACCACATAGTCTGAAGTGTAGAGGGAGTAGAGCAGTGGCGACAGTACTCACCCCTGTGGTGCTCCCGTGTTGATGGTGATGCCCATGCACACAGACAGCTGTTGAGTCCTAGATCCCTCAGCTTTGTGAACATTCTGCTGGGCACTATTGTCGTAAAAGCTGAACTGTAATCAACAAACAGCATTCTCACATAGTTACCCTTTTTCTTGTCCACGTGGCTAAGGGTGGTGTGCAGGACATGGGTGATGGCGTCCTACGTGGATCTGTTGGGTCGGTAGGCGCACTGGAGTGGCTGTGTTGTGTCTGGTGTTAAGGTTCATTTTGAGGACGAGAGAGAGATGTGGGAGATCAGAATAACACACTGACCCAGTCAGTTGGAGTCAACGAATTTTAATGAAGCACACGCAGCGTGTGGAGATCTGTCCCCCAACAGCATCAGATCTCATCGCCCAGACTTCAAAATACAGTTTTATATGCATCAGAGTATATTTAGTGACGCCCACTCATTGCGTCATTACATATATCAGTTTCAAAACCACAAATGTTCTATTTGACAACTTGTGACACAATTAAAAGGACACTGGCTTCCATCTTCTCCCCGGTGGTTTCCCACAAGCCACCTCAGCTCATCTGCTTCTTCATCAGTCACAGGAAGCATGCTCAACTTTCACCTACACCCTAACAGTATGTATGTGTATGTGTGTGTATGTGTGTCTGTGCGTGCACAGAGTGTGCATATGCTCTCTGCACCTTAGTTGACCACAACTTAGGCAACCAGGCTGAGGCCATCCTGTGTTGTGATAATCTTAACTTCTGTGTAAAATGTATAAACAAATGTTTCAATCTAATACCACTACTTAAAACTTAATCAAAGCTTATAGATGCATAAAAGATGTTACATCATCCAAACAACTGCTCAAAATAACTTGTACTCAGACTCTTTCGGTTTCACTTTTGCAAGAGCACACTCTGCAACCCTGCAGTTTCCTGTCAAGACCTTTAGGCCCAGATTATATTCAGAGGTGAGCCTTTCAAATAATACAATGTAATCTGCATATAAACATTTTAAGATTATAAAAGCATTCGAAAGCATTTAGAATTATAGATTCAACTGAACAGTTTAGAGTGGTTCTCACTGGACCTGTAATAAAGGCTAATATGATACCAGTATGTTTGAACATCTGAATGCAATATCACTATTAATAATGAAATGGTAATGATGATTATAAAAATAGCAGCAAATAATAGCAGCAAAATATCTTTCTACTCTTCACACTGGGATGGAGGAGGATATGATGTTTTTCAGCAGCCTTTCGAGCACCTTCATTACTACAGAGGTCAGTGCAACTCATCAGTGGATGAGCTCACGTCGCTAATCTGGTCACAGAGGGAGTACTGGCAATGTAGCATCATGATGCTAACGGAGTCGTGGCTAACACCGCTAACTCCGGACACGAGCGTGACACTACCGGGATTCCAGCTGCTGCGAGCGGACAGGACGAGAGAGAGCGGTAAGAGGAAAGGAGGGGGACTGGCAGTGTTTGTGAATGACAGATGGTGTAACCCTGGGCACATCACTGTAAAAGAACAACTCTGCAGCAGAGACATTGAGCTGTTAGCCGTTAGCATGCATCCGTACTACCTGCCCCGGGAATTCTCGCATGTTATCGTGATAACAGCTTATGTCCCCCCCTCGGCCAACGCGGATGCAGCCTGTGACACTCTCCACTCAGTGGTCAGCAGACTGCAAACACAATCTCCGAGAGCCCTCCTCATAATATCAGGGGACTTCAATCATGCCTCACTGGACTCCACACTGCCCACCTTCACCCAGTATGTGACCTGCCCAACCAGAGACAATAAAACACTGGACTTACTGTATGCCAATGCTGAAGAGGCATACAGTTCATCACCTCTCCCTCCCCTGGGCAGATCTGATCACAACCTGGTGCACCTTGTCCCTGTCTATGAGCCCTTAGTGCGCAGGGAGCCACCAGCCACCCGCACAGTACAGAGATGGTCGGAGGAGAGCGAGGAGGCTCTTAAGGATTGTTTTGAGTCGACTGTGTGGGAGGTGATCTGTGACGACCACGGAGAGGACATCAACAGCCTTACTACATGCATTACTGACTATATTAATTTCTGTGTGGATAACACCGTACCTACCAGGACTGTACGGTGTTTCTCCAACAACAAACCCTGGATTACCCCAGAAATTAAAGCTGTCCTCAAGCAGAAGAGGAGGACCTTCAAATCCAAAGACAAAGAGGAGTTGAAAAGGGTGCAGAGAGAGTTGAGGGGACTGATAAGGAATGGGAAGGATAGCTACAGGCAGAAGATGGAGAACCAGCTTCAGCAAAATAACGTTGGTGAAGTCTGGAGAGGCCTCAGAACCATCTCGGGCCACAAACATCAGAACTCTCTGCCTGGGAGGGATGTGAGGTGGGCAAATGAACTGAATCATTTCTTCAACAGATTTGATTCAGCCATGAGGCAGTCTCCAACATCGGCTGCAGACTCACCCACCCCCACTGCTGCTGTTCCACCTCTGACACCTCAGACACTCCACACCTCCTCTATTCACCCTGCTCACTCCTCCCCACCCCCAACAACAGCATCCAATACACACTCAACACAAGGCTCCAGCCTGTCTCTCTCAACCACCCAGGTTAGGAGGGAACTGAGGAGGATTAAAGCCAAGAAGGCAACGTGTCCAGATGGCATCAGCTCGAGGGTCGTCAGGTCCTGCGCGGACCAACTGTGTGGTGTGATGGAGCACCTCTTCAACCTGAGCCTGAGGCTGGGAAGAGTCCCACAGCTCTGGAAAACCTCCTGTGTTGTACCAGTGCCAAAGACTTCACGCCCCAAGGACCTCAACAGCTACAGGCCGGTGGCTCTGACATCCCACCTGATGAAGACCCTGGAGCGGCTGGTCCTGGCTCAGCTTCGGCGCCTTGTGAGCTCATCACTGGACCCACTTCAGTTTGCCTACCAGCCTGGCATTGGAGCGGATGATGCCGTCATTCACCTCCTACATCGTTCCCTCGCTCACCTGGAGACTGCTGGAAGCACTGTGAGAATCATGTTCTTTGATTTCTCCAGGGCCTTCAACACTATTCTTCCCACGGTTCTGAAGGACAAGCTGGAGAACTCTGGAGTGGACCATCACCTCACTACCTGGATTTTGGACTACCTCACCGACCGACCACAGTATGTGAGGACTCAGGGCTGTGTGTCGGACAGGGTCGTCTGCAGTACGGGGGCCCCACAGGGAACGGTTCTGGCTCCGTTCCTCTTCACCATCTACACTGCAGACTTCTCCCACAACTCCACCCAGTGCTTCCTGCAGAAGTTCTCTGATGACTCTGCAATAGTCGGCCTCATCACTGATGGGGACGACAAGGAGTACAGAGGACTGACTCAGGACTTTGTGGACTGGTGCCAACTGAACTACCTCCAGATCAATGCCAGTAAAACCAAGGAGCTGGTGGTAGACTTCCGCAGGCACAAACATCCTCCACTGCAACCACTGAACATCCAAGGTATGGACATTGAGGCTGTGGACAGCTACAGGTATCTTGGTGTTCATCTGAACAACAAACTGGACTGGACTCATAACTCAGACGCCCTCTACAGGAAAGGGCAGAGCAGGCTGTACCTGCTGCGGAGACTCAGGTCGTTTGGAGTGGAGGGCCCACTCCTGAAGACCTTCTATGACTCTGTGGTGGCCTCAGCCATCTTTTATGGTGTGGTCTGCTGGGGCGGCAGCATCTCTGCTGGGGACAGGAAGAGAATGAACAGGCTGATCCGAAGGGCCAGCTCTGTTCTAGGATGCCCTCTGGACCCGGTGGAGGTGGTGAGTGACAGGAGAATGGTGGCTAAGCTGTCATCCCTGTTGGACAACATCTCCCACCCCATGCATGAGACTGTGACAGCACTGAGCAGCTCCTTCAGTGGGAGACTGCGGCACCCACGGTGTGGGACGGAGAGATTTCGCAGGTCTTTCCTCCCCACTGCTGTCAGACTCCACAACAAAGACTTTAACTGATCAAACACATACATCCACAAATGTGCAATAACACTAATGTGCAATAATCTTTTCTGGCATCATTGTATTTTTACTCAGTTGTATATAGCATTTGTATTCTATTTTTATCTTATTGTATATTTTATTCTATTTTATTCTACTGTATATAGTATTTTATTTTATTCTATTCTGTACAGTTGTGTACTGTATTTATTCTTATTTTATTTTATTCTAATTTTTCCTTCACAACTTTTGCACTGTCCACTTTCTGCTGTGACAAAACAAATTTCCCACGTGTGGGACTAATAAAGGTTATCTTATCTTAACTGGCCGGTAGTCGTTCAGGCATGAGGGCTTGCTGTTCTTGGGAACAGGGATGATGGTGGATCTTTTGAAACATGTGGGGACCAAAGACTTCACCAGGGACTCACTGAAGATGGAAGTGAAACACACCTGCTAGCTGGTCAGCACAGCAGACAGCCAGTGATGCCGTCTGGCCCTTGCCGCTTTCCTTGTGTTTAATCTCCTCAGTGACGCACGGACGTCGTGCTCCACGATGCTGATCACTGGACTCTCGCTGATGACGTCACTATATCAGTTGTCAGGTAGTAGTTAGCATTAGCCGCCGCAGAGTCGACGTTGATGGGCACAGTGTTCCTGGCTTTGTAACCCGTAATGGTGCGTAGTCCATGCCACATGCTTTATGTATCCCCCTCGCGGAAGCGAGACCATGCGTTCCCGATACCGGTACTCACTGCGCGCCGCATGCCGTATGCATCGCCAGTGGCAAAACCCGCATTGTAGGTGGCCGTCCTGGCATTTACTGCAGCGGAGATCGATTTGTCCACCCACAATTCCTGGTTCGGGAATGTCATAAAAAAATAGCACATGATGTAGTAGATTTATTTAAGAAAAAAAAGATAATTTAAAAAAGTATCTTAAGCATTTTGGCAAAATTTGCTTTTACGTATCATCTGTTTAAGTTAACCACAATCACTACATGACAGAAACAGAAGTTTAATCTCTCTTAATAGAAAGCCTGAATAAAAACAAACAAGTGAGATGTTAGAATGCTTTTATTTTTTATTTTAAATCAAATCAAATCAAATCAAATCACTTTTATTGTCACGTCACATGTGCAGGTACACTGGTACAGTACATGTGAGTGAAATTCTTGTGTGCGAGCTTCACAAGCAACAGAGTTGTGCAAAAATACAATAATGTAAAACAAGCAAAATATAAAAAATGGCTAATCTAAAAAGTAATAAATATATGTAGAATATATAAAGGTATATACATTACTGAACGTGTGTACTAAATATGTTTTTCTACGTGTGTGTGTGTGTGTGTGAGTGTGTATATAGTGTGTATATACATGTTTTACAAATGAAATAAAGTAAACAATAAAATAAGATATATAAAATATACAGAGGTTGGTATGTGCAAAACAGTGGTATTAATGTACAGTATGGAGTGCATAATGTTGAAGTTCCAGTAGTGAGGGTGAGGTGTCTATGACGTGTTCAGCAGTCTGATGGCCTGGTGGAAAAAGCTGTCTCTCAGTCTGCTGGTACGGGACCGGATGCTGCAGAACCTCCTTCCTGATGGAAGTAGTCTGAACAGTTTGTGGCTGGGGTGACTGGAGTCCTTGATGATCCTCCGCGCTTTCCTCAGGCACCGCTTCCTGTAGATGTCTTGGAGGGAGGGAAGCTCACCTCCAATTATCCGTTCAGCACACCGCACTACTCTCTGGAGAGCTTTGCGGTTGTAAGCGGTGCTGTTGCCATACCAGGTGGTGATGCATCCAGTGAGGATGCTCTCAATGGCACAGCGATAGAAGGTCCTGAGGATGCGGGGGCTCATGCCGAATCTTTTCAGTCTCCTGAGAAAGAAGAGGTGCTGCTGCGCCTTCTTCACTGTTTTGTTTATGTGTACTGACCACGTAAGATCCTCAGCCAGATGTACACCAAGGAAGCGGAAGCTGCTCACTCTCTCCACAGCGGCGCCGTTGATGGTGATGGGGGTGTGTACTCCTCTGCACCTCCGGAAGTCCACTATCAACTCCTTTGTCTTTGCGACGTTGAGGGTGAGATGGTTGTCTTGACACCAGTGGGTCAGGGCGCTGACCTCCTCCCTGTAGGCCGTCTCATCACCGTTGGTGATAAGACCCACCACTGTAGTGTCGTCCGCAAACTTCACAATGATGTTGGAGTTTCTAGTGGCCGTGCAGTCGTAGGTGTAGAGTGAGTACAGGAGAGGGCTCAGTACACACCCCTGTGGAGCACCAGTGTTCAGTGTGATGGGGGATGAGGTGGTGCTGCCCAGTCTGACCCCTTGGCGTCTGTCAGACAGGAAGTTAAGGATCCAGCTGCAGAGGGAACTGCTCAGTCCTAGATCCTGCAGTTTCCTGTCCAGCTTCGAGGGAACGATGGTGTTGAATGCTGAGCTGTAATCTACAAACAGCATTCTCACATACGTGTCTCTCTTCTCCAGGTGTGACAGGGCAGCATGGAGTGTCAGGGCTATGGCATCATCAGTGGACCTGTTGTGGCGGTATGCGAACTGTAGAGGGTCCAGTGAGTCGGGTAGTGAAGAGCAAACGAAGTCCCTGACCAGCTTCTCGAAGTATTTGCTCACGATGGGGGTCAGGGCTACAGGTCGCCAGTCGTTCAATGAGGAGATGGTGGAGGATTTGGGTACAGGGACGATGGTGGCCATTTTGAAGCAGGCTGGGACTACAGATAGAGAGAGGGAAAGGTTGAAGATGTGTGTAAACACTCCAGCCAGCTGAGCCGCGCATGACTTGAGGACGCGGCCGGGAATCCCGTCCGGACCAGTAGCTTTGTGTGCGTTCACTCTCCTGAAGCACTTCCGCACACCCTCCTCAGACACAGTGTGTTATTAAACACTCAGAAATTACAATAGACAGCTGGGGCTTGGAAGAGTTGAACAAATATTTAAAATATAATCTGATCATTTTTGGAACGTCCTTCAGGAACTCCACGTATTAACATGCTGTTTTTAGACTTGATGGATAGCATTAACAACCTGCTAGCTGCAAATAATCATGTACAGTTCTACATGATTATTAACAGATAAAAAGAAAACATATTACTGATACAGAAATAGTTTTCTATACAAGATCACTGCAAAAAGTGCAGCCTTACCTAATGTCCACCCTACTGTTACTCATTTTATATTAAGATTTAAAAATCTAGTTGGTATTGGTATGGCGAGTAGCCTTCAGTAATAGTAATAAATCACAGAGCAATAGTACATTCATGTAGTTGTAAAAAGTGTGACAATATATTAAGTAATCCAAAGTATTCAGAATACGTTACTGTCATTGAGTAACTTAACGGAATACGTGGCCCAAAATACATTTTGGGCCACGTATTCTGTAATCTGTAGTAGAATACATGTGGAATACAAATAACCTTCCCAACACTGGTGGTAGCCAAATGAAATAATGGTGTTTTTTTTTCTTTTAGTGCAAACAACTGCATGCCAATTTTACAGTTGATCTAAATGACCGTCACTGGTCTGTCAATTTCCCGTTGGAAAACCGTGAGACTCTCCAAGATGTTGTCACATTTGCACTAAAAGAGCATAGTCTGAGTACTCATGACAGCTGTGAGCTTCTCCAAGATCTTATCCGTGCTGCATTCAATGAGCGCATTTGGAAAAGCCACAGCTTGCCCCATCGTTTCAATCATAGCAGCCTTGCAGGGATTTGAACAGCTGTTTCTTCTTTCTTTAATCTTCGATAAGCCAGGGCCAAGCCAGTTCGGATCAGCAAGAACCCCGTTATCATGGCTCTGAAAAGGTAGATGTCTTCAATGTCCTTGATCGACAGTCCCACCAGGCACACAAGCCTCCAGTTTTTCCACCCGTCCATTATGTATGCAGCAGGGAACATTTGTTTTTAAGTTTTAGAGAACAGACCGTGAGACTCTTCCAGAGTAAAAGTAGGGATGGGTATCGTTTAGATTGTATCCGATACCGGTGCCCAGTGGTGGAGCGGGGGGGTGGCTTACTGGGCTTAAGCCCGGGTTGTTCTTTCAGAAGCCCAGGGTCTTTTGGAGTGTAATTTTTTCATAGTTAGATGCCTGGCTGACACTGTATAAAACAAAAGCTACACACAATATTCGAAGCGCATAGTGCACAGTGTGGGAATTTACGACTGTGCGTAAATCCCCCCTAATATTGGTATGATCCGAGCTCAGAGACTAAGCGGGGCGGGGCAGCTGCTGCCTGCTAGTGCGCTGTTAGAGAAACGCAGCCAGGCAGACAGAGGAGAACTGAAGTTCGACCAGGTACCAAATCAAATCATTCGTACTGTACAAATAATGTAAATCTGACGGTGTATCACGAAAGATTGATATCAAACTGATCACTTGACCCATATTACGTTACTTGCTCTTCGAGTGAATCAACAAATGGCGAAATAAAAAGCCGAACAACAACAACGCTGTTTCTATAGAGAGTCTTAGCTTACATGTGTGTTTATTTCATATTTTCAGTTGTTACCCTCCACGGCTAAATAAATCTGTTTCAGTAATGCACTGATATACAAGAATGGACATAAGGAGCTTCTTTCAAAGAAAAAACTCTGGTAGTATTTTATATATTATGCTTTGTATGCTTTAACACACAAACATTTTTTACTGTACAACATCAGTTTAGAGTAAACTTGTTTTGTTTTGGTTAAATACATTTTGAAATATCTTTTGAATTAGTTAAATGTCAGAATAAAGAGAGACAGAGCTGTCTATTCTTTATCACTTTCATCAAATTTAGGAGTACATATACACTAAGTTTATTGTTAATTAATAAGGAAACTGCAGACGATTCCATTCTGAGCTTAAGAAGCTTCTGATAGGTTAGTAGAGTCCATGTGAGTAAGTTGGTGGCACAGCTGTGGATGCTTATAAGGCAAAACACAGAGCCTGTTTCTTTAAAATGGGAAAATCAAGAGATGTCAACCAAAACACCAGGAATAGAATTGTGGAGCTCCATAAGTGTGGCTCAATTTTGAATACAATTTGGTGCCATTTACAATTAAGAAATACAGATAGTTTCTCTCTTTACTCTTAAAGTTAACAAATATGTTTTTTATATTTATCAATCTAAAAAAAATAAACATTTAGTCTGATTTGATGTTACAATTAAAAAAGTGTTTTTATCTGAAGAGTGTGTAAATATCTGGTTTCAACTGTATATTTGATGATTGTCAGCACAAAGATGGAGAGAGAGGAACAGAGATGGAGAGAGGGGAGAATGAGGACAAAACAGAGACGGAACAAGAGCCAGTGAGACAGACATGTTAGTCAAATGGTTGTTTACCAAAAGTATCACAGTATTATGGGTACTGTATGTATGTCGTACCTAGTGTTTCTTTTTAGGTTTGTTATTTTTCAAATTCTATATTTATTAACTTATGCAGGCTTGTTTGCACAACAAGGCTAAATAATTATATAAACTTTTCTGAATCTAAATAGTGGACTTTGGTAGAATTAAAAAATAAGTTTAGTGCAGGTCTATGATGATTTTTAGTGCTACTATCATCTAGTTTTGATTCTGGTTCTGTTTTGGTTAAGTCCTAAGTAGTCCTGATTTTGAACTGTAGTAGTCCTGTTTTAATTCCGGATCAGTTCTGGGTCTGGTTGAATTGGGGTTTAGTCCTCGTGTGTTGATACAGCCCTGATTTTGTTCTGCCTTGCTGCTTAATTAAAAAAATAGTTTAAGGTGTCCTGCATATGTGATATATTTCTTTCCTATATGAAGTCATTCTCTTTTGAACAAAACTCAAAACAGAGCCTATTAATCTTTCAGTCATTCCCCCCCCCCCAAAAAAGTCCCACATGCATACTACCCTTTCAAATGTCTGGCTCCGCCTCTGCCGGTGCCAAACCGGTACGTTTGAAATGGTGCCGGTGCTTAAATGGTGCTCGAACCAGTGCTTAAAGAATGGAGAACAAAAACCTTTCATGTTTAGCTGATTTTGGAAAAATATAACAATGTTAGCCTTTTCTGCAGCTATATGGCATATATGGTATCACTCTTGGCTGGAAGCAGTGCTTAAACAATGGAAAAAACACAAACTTTGCCCAAAAACCTCTCATGTTTAGCTGTTTTTTGTAAAAAGATAACAATGTTAGGCTTTTCTGCAGCTATAGGGCATATATTGTATCACTCTTGGCTGTAAGTAGGGGTGGGCGATATAAACGATATACGATAGAAACGATATAGATTTGGCCAACGATAGAGATTTTGACTATATCACGATATCGCGATAGTGCATGTTGATGATGTCATCAAGCTGCGCCTGTTTTGGTAGAAAGTATCACAGCGGCTACAACCATTATCATCAGTAAATTATGTTCTCCTGACTGAAGTTTGGCCCGTGTATAGCATCCTGCTATGCAATTGCATTTGTCCCTGACTACCAGAATCCCTCACGTTAACTTTTATCAAGTGGAAAAAAAGTTGACGTTCATCCTCCAGCTTCACTGTGCTAGTGTTATGCTAACATAGCTGTGTCGCTAGCAATCACGTAGCACAACATTATATACCAGGTAGTCCAACTTCGGTAACCCTGCAAACGCCACTGCTGTTTAGTGTTTCTGTCTTCACTTATGTTGGAAGTGGTAGCAGAGCTGTACGTTTTAATTAGTTTCAAAAATCTCTGTCAGAACATGGTATGAAATGTTTAGGTGTAAACTAGCGAGCTAACTTCCTGTTAACTTCTAACTCCGTTAAATTTAATAAATTCTGTTTTCATGGATGCATGGATGTTAAACTTAATTGTTACACCCAATAAAGCAGCAACGCTGATGATTTAATTAAAGATGAAAGAATTTAGACTGTTTTTAACTCTCAGTGTTCGTTTGACTTTGGGACCAGAAAGGGACGGAGTTTTGGACCCAGATTACTCCTCACTATGGCAGCCGTAATGCTCTGACAATCCATCAAGCAGTCCATCAGCAGGCTTGCCAAAGTTGTACTAAAACATTTTTTAACAGATTTCTACACGCCAAAATCGGTTCAAGGTCAGTGAGCACAACCAGAATTCATACATAAGGCACACTCTCAATTTTTGAGAAAATTAAAGGATTTTAAGTGTGCCTTATAGTTTGGAAAATACGTTATACAGAAGAAAAGAATATATCATGATATATATCGTTATCGCACATGCTTCAAATTATATCACGATATGAATTTTAGGCCATATCGCCCAGCCCTAGCTGGAAGCAGTGCTTAACCCTTTAAAGCCGGTCGGAGCGGGCACGCTCTGTTTTGCGTAACTATTTTTAAACCCCTGTAGAACCGGAACCCTGTAAGCTTGCACAATAATTTTTTTTGCATATAAAACCGGGGGAGTTGTACTTACATCTTATGCCATCAGCTTGCCCTAGATCACGGTTTCCTTCCACATGTAGCTTTGCAAAAACTGCATAAAAAGCGCTTGCAGGAACAAAAACATAATTTTCCAGAAACACGTTTTGCCGATCCGATCAGCTGTTCCTAACACTTCCCACATTGAAACAGATGTCAGCGCGAACGATCGCATGTCCGCCATTTCCTGCCCGAAACCGGAAGTGACGTCATTTTCACAGAAAATGTAGTTTTTTACGTGTAGGCCTTAAAAGCCTATACTGGTGTTTTTATAAGTCATGGTTGACTTTATGATTTACTGAATAGTTTCTGTGATGCTTAGAACTCGAATTGCACTGCTGGAAATAGTTTATTTTGATGCACATGCTGTTTTCTTTGCAAATTTGCATCATAGGATTGTTTTTCATTTTTCCTGCAGTATATAAAAATTGGTGTATCTCAAAAATAAAACTATGAAGACACTCAAAATAAATTTCCTGTTGTTGTAAACTATTTTTGCGACTTTTTTGTATTTAAAGTTTTGAGGGATAAGCCTCTTTAATTTCTCTAAGCAGAAATATATGTAAAAAAAAAAACAAAAACGATTTTCAATTTTTTTTGTAGTTTATTGCACTTTTTTGCAATTAATGTAGTTACTATGGACTAAATGCATACATATTATTAAAATATGGGCTATAACAGTTGTATTGATGTATAGCAACTTGAAATGCTGCCGAAAATGGCACTACAGCATGTAAAATTATAAAGTAAGCTCTGGTGGACTTGGTTCTATGGTAGGTCTTAAAGTGTTAAACAATGGAAAAAACACAAACTTAGTCCAAAAACCTCTCATGTTTAGCAGTTTTCCACTTTTCCTTTGGTCATTTTAGCATTTTTGGCCAGGGTGAAGGGAGTATCTGCCATCAAACAAGAAGACAGCCGCATGTAACTACGATGGTGTTTGCTAGTTCACCTTACATGGATTAATTTAATAAAGTGGTTAGCCTACTCAACATAAATTACACACGAACAACATTAAGCTACTCGCGCAGAGAAAAACGGTGGCGGCTGTGCCATCATCATCAATCATCATTTCTGCTACACTGGCAGGGCTACAGGCTAGGACTCTCCTCTTCGGGTTCTTGGGGAATGTTGCTAACTCCGGGTCTGATAACAGGCACCACACCCGCAGTAGATGTGCTGGTGTGAGGTCTTGCAGCAAGCTATCAAATACGGTGCATCTCGGCTTTTAACAAAACGCTATGCATTGCCAGGCGTTTCATCAGATTCGAGGTGTTGACTCCTTTGCACAGTATCACAGTATCACCTTAAAGCACTTGTTGCAGGCTGCTGAGTTTGCATCTTTTGCTGTGAAGTACAGCCAGACTTTTGACCGCTTCGCCTTGGGCATTTTTAATCTGTAGCTCTGCTCTAAAAGAACGTACGTACCTGGCCCCGCCTACTATCCTTGCAAAGGTAAAATGATTGGCTAGAGTCCAAAGTGTATGACACCTAAGGAAAATAAAAACACACTGAAATGTGCGCTGCTTTTCAGTCTGGTTACTACCATTTATGTCAGAACTGGTGCCATAATGGCACCGGATACGGGTACCCATCCCTAGGTAAAAGGAGAGAAGTAGCCAAGACGAAGCAGTCGACCACTCACCCAGAGGATCCAAGAAAATTCTTTCATCTCATTTTATAGTGTCCGTAGTCCTTCAAGTGCCCTGGCAACTGACCCATCTGGAGCTGTATTATTTGGAATATATGAACAACAAGCCAACCCACACATTGAACACACCCCTCTTTTTTCCACCAAGAGAATATCTAGCGGCATCCTATTCTGGACTTGTGATATGTGACGTTGACATCAACTGCTCTGACAGTCCTGCAATTGCATTCGTGGTCAGGTTAGCCAATATCTGCACAATCAAAAAAATCAATCAGAATAATCAATCAGAATGAATAAGGTCAACAATCCTATTGGGTGTTATCCAAAGTATTATAGATTCAAACTGATTAGCTATGGGGTTTGCCAGTTTATATTCGTCTGGCACTCTTCTTCGGATCCCTGTTGCATCTATATATGTTGGATAATTTCGTGTAAGATCAAAACTGTCTAATGTGGACCATCTATGTGGATTTTTGGATTGCTGTACCATTTTGCCTATGTCATATAACTGTTACTGGCAGTCCAAACAGACCATTGTGCAAGTACTTGACCATCTGACTAGAAAGTAACGTTTATGGTGTTGTTACTCCCATCACTGCTTACCTCTCCTACTTTGGTAAGGTTCCTTCGCATGAGACGTGTAATTACACTCTTTTGGGATGAAAACTGGCGGTGTGGTCAAGTTGGGTGCTATAGCAAACAAAGAGCTCAGGACTGAACTGTTATTGGGCATGTATTGCAAAGCTAGCATACATTTAAATTCCTCTTGATCTTCTGGGTGTAATGTAAAGTTTAAGTTTATTTATTAAGCGCTTTTCATAGACAAGTAGTCACAAAGCGCTGCACACAGAGATTAAAATTAACAGTACGATAAATAGCAAAATGCACAATATACACAATATAGAGTTTAAATGTAAATTAAAAATATAAAAATGTAAAAAGCATTGGTCAACAAAAAGCTTGTTTAAACAGTAAAGTTTTTAACAGTTTTTTAAAGGATTCCACAGAGTCAACCAAACGTAGTTGTAGAGGTAGACTGTTCCACAGCCTTGGTGCCACAGACTGAAAGGCTCTGTCCCCTTTCGTCTTCAGACGTGTTCTGGGCGCAACCAACAAACTCTGAGTCTGCGAGCGGAGACGGCGAGCAGTAGTGTATTTTGTGAGAAGCTTGGATAAATAATCTGGGGCTTGGCCATTTAGTGCTCTGTACGTTAAAACAATAATTTTAAAAAGAATTCTAAAATCTATTGGAAGCCAATGTAAAGAACATAAAATAGAAGTGATGTGAGCTCGCTTGCTAGAGCAAGTTAGTAGTCTGGCTGCTGCGTTTTGTATAGCTTGGAGGCGAGAAAGAAATGATTTATCCAAGCTGGTCAACAGGGAATTACAATAATCTAAACGCGATGACACAAATGCATGGACATTTTTCCAGTTCAGCTAAGGAGACCATATGTCGCAGTTTAGAAATATTCCTTAAATGAAAGAAACAGGAATGAGACAGAGATTTCACGTGTGAGTCAACGCCCAAAGAAGAGTCAAATATTACTCCAAGATTTCGAATATTTGGCTTAGCAGAAGAACAGAAAGGGGCAAGAACCTGACTGATTTTAGAATATAGGTCAGGAGGAGCTATGATCATGGTCTCTGTCTTGTTAAAACAAGGTAATTGTTAGAAAGCCAATCAGAGATTTGAGTTAAAGCCTGGACTAGGGTGGACAGCCTATCCAGCTGTTGAGGCTTAAAGGACATATACAGCTGAATGTCATCGGCATAGAAATGATAAGACAGGTCACTAAAAGACTGAATAATGCCAGCTAAAGGAAGCATATAAAAAGAAAATAATGATGGACCCAAAACTGAACCCTGTGGAACCCCGCAGGTTAGGGCAGCAGTGTTAGAGGAGAACCTATCAGTCCTAACAGAAAAGGTCCTGTCTGATAAGTAGGAAGAAAACCAGTCTAAGGCGGTGCCAGATGTACCAGATAATGGTACATTATAATTGGATTTATCAGTATTAAACTCAATGGTTTACATTTCATCTTTTTACTTTTCTTTTCTTTTCTTTTCTTTTTTTTTTTTTTTTTTTTTATAAATTGACGGCACAACTTCCTAGCATATGGCCTTGCTGGTTGTATTCTACTTTTTAGTAATTGACTACCTTCAAAAACACAAAACCTAGTCATGTGGGCCACTGTTTGCTATTACATAACTCAATTTTGCGTATGACGAATCTGCGATACCTTTGTTATACTCACATATTGCTTTTGATATTTTCCTCTTTAAAGTTCGATTGGCTCTTTCTACATTGCCCTGCAACGCTGCATGGCAGACAGCTCGAAATGAATGAGTAATGCCATGGGCTTTCTCCACCTCTGCCAAATGTTTGTTATTAAAGTTGTTTGATCTGATGGTTCTTCGTACTTCATATCTTGGGATCAGTTCATTTCTCAGCCATTTTATGACTGTCTTTGCATCCTCTTTCCTGCAGGGTAATGCTTCTACCCATTTGTTGAATCTGTTCACCATCACAAGATGATAGCGGTATCCTTTTGTCCTCTGGTCAGTTCCCATGTCTGTTTAAATCAATTGTGATGTCCTTAAAAGGGGCTTCCAGTACTGGAAACTTTCCTTTTGGACACTGATACAGCTGCTTTTGGTTGTGTTCATTACAGGTCTTACATTTTATCACGTAGTTTTCCAACATATTTCCCATGTGTGGGTGGGTGCCCCCACAATAGGGCTGTGCAATATGACCAAAATCTCATATCCCGATATAAGACATTTCTCATCCTGATAAAGACATATATTCCATTTTTTTACATTTTCTATAAATTCTGTGAATCTTGGGTAACTCGACTTGCGTGAAGTGTTTTCAGCTACGTGGAGTTAAGTGCTTTGACCAATGCATGATACTATACATTTTTAGACAGAAGTTGTAACGGCCACCATTTTCTTTGTATTTATTACATGGCATGCTGCGGGGGAAAGCCTGTTCTAATGTTTGAGTCTAAGGTTGATGTTTTAGCACCTGACAGCTCTTTTTTGCTTCTCATCCGTAAACTCTGCAAAGTCTTTCACGTGATTCTTGCGTAGGTGGTGGAAGAGGTTTGCTGTGTTTGAGTCTGAGGTGGGGACCGGTTTGCAGCATAATTTGCAATGTACAGTTTTCTGGTCCGTGCCAGACTTTTCATAACAAAACCATGTCCATGCTACAGAGGTAGCCGCTCGTTTAGGAATGAGGTCCTCGATCGTTTTGACTGGTCCTTCTGTTTGGAGCTACCTAGTTCTGCTTCATCTTCACTGGCCATGCTGGTATTCTCATCTGTCACCTCTGTCCAAAATGTGAACATTGGCATCCTCGGACAGAAGATTTGAAAGAGGACAGATGGTTTGAAAGAGGAGTGAAAGAAGCCATTTACAGTTAAGCCCATAATTATTCATACCCCTGCCAAATTTTGACTTAAAGTTACTTTTGTTCAACAAGCAAGTTCTTTTTTGAGCAGAAATGACACAGGTGTCTCCCCAAAGGTAATAAGACGATGTACAAGAGGCATCATTGTGGAAAAAAATATTTCTCAGGTTTTATTTATATTTTAGCAAAAAGTATCATGTCCAGAATTATTCATACCCTTCTCAATAATCAATAGAAAAGCCTTTATTGGCTATTACAGCAATCAAACGCTTCCTATAATTGCAGACCAGCTTTTTGCATGTCTCCACAGGCATTTTTGCCCATTCATCTTTAGCAATGAGCTCCAAATCTTTCAGGTTGGAGGGTCTTCTTGCCATCACCCTGATCTTTAGCTCCCTCCACAGATTCTCAATTGGTTTCAAGTCAGGACTCTGGCTAGGCCACTGCAAAACGTTAATGTTGGTGTCTGCTAACCATTTCTTCACCACGTTTGCTGTATGTTTTGGGTCATTGTCGTGCTAAAATGTCCACTGGTTCCCAAGGCCAAGTTTTTCTGCAGACTGCCTGATGTTGTTGTTGAGAATCTTCATGTATTGCTCTTTTTTCATGGTGCTGTTTACTGTGATTAGGTTCCATGGTCCATTGGCTGAAAAACACCCCCAAAGCATTAGGTTCCCACCACCATGTTTGACAGTGGGGATGGTGTTCTTTGGGTTGAAGGCTTCTCCATTTTTATGCCAAATGAAGGCAACATCATTGTGACCAAATAATTCAATTTTTGTTTCATCTGACCATAACACTGAAGACCAGAAATCTTCTTCTTTGTCCAGATGAGCATTTGCAAAGGCCAAATGAGCTTTTGCATGCCTTAGAAGTGCCTGGAGAAGTGGCGTTTTCCTTGGTCTGCATCCGTGGAACCCAACAGTGTCCGTTGGACTGTCTGCCTTGAGACATTGCCACCAGCAGAGCCCAGATTCACCAGAATGGCCTTGGTGGTGATCCTTGGATTCTTTTTCACCTCTCTCACTATTCTCCTGGCCAGCACAGGTTTCACTTTTGGCCTCCGACAACGTCCTCTGAAATTTTCCACAGTGCGGAACATCTTGTATTTTTTAATAATACTTTGCACTGTAGCCACTGGAACTTGAAAACATTTGGATATGGACTTGTAGCCCATTCCTCACTTGTGAGCAGCCACAATGCACAGCTGCAGGTCCTCACTGAGTTCCTTTGTCTTAGCCATGAATGTCCAGAGACCACCTGCAGAGAGCTGCTGTTTTTCACCTGTTGAGTTGATTAAAATAGCTATTTCCAATTAATCAGGGTAATTAGGATGCTTTAGAACAGCTTTGACTATTTGGAATGGTATGGAACTTTGGATTTTCCCAGAGACTGTGACAGTTTGTAAAGGGTATGAATAATTCTGGACATGATACTTTTTGCTCAAATGTAAATAAAAGCTGAGAAATATTTTTTTCCACAATGATGCGTCTTGTACATCATCTTATTATCTTTTGTGAGACGCCTGTGTCATTTCCAGTCAAAAAATAACTTGCTAGTTGAATAAAAGTAACTTTAAGTCAAAATTTGCCAGGGGTATGAATAATTATGGGCTTAACTGTATGTCCACTGTGAGCGACCATCTTTGAACAGAGGCGGCGGCTTACGACACAAACTGTCTGCCATCTATAATCCAGTTTTGAGATCCCTTCCCAGACGCCTTAATGCCCACTCACACACTGGGCCATCTGACCTCCGGAAATCACATAATAGGGTGGGTCCAGGTTCCACAATGAGCTCACCCGAAACCCTGGCTGATTGGGACCCACACCCGTTTTCATACCTTGGCTCATGTGATTAGGTAGAGGATCATCAGGGGGTCCTTTGTCCCTTTTTGGGGGGATACTCCCACTGGGTTTAAATCTGGGACTCTCCACCATTTTACCCTAGAACTGAAGAAGCTTCTCACATGAGAGGTGAAGTGTCTTCAAGCAACTTAAAGAAGTCCAGATGCTTTTCTTTCCAAGCTCCTTAGACTGCGATGACCTGGATGACTGAGAACTTTCACAGACTAAATGACTGCAGTCATTTCCAAGTTTAAAGATGTGAAGAACACAGTCTGTAGGTAATGAAGAATTTAATGAGACCAGATGTTTGGATGGAATTCCTCCAGTTAACAGCTGGAACCTGGATGGAACCTGGATGCTTATATTATATTTTTACATGCTGTAGTGCCATTTTTGGGAGCATTTCAAGTTGCTATACATCAATACAACCATTATAGCCCAAATTTTAATAATACGTATGCATTAAGTGTATGCATTAAGTAATTACATAAATTGCCAAAAAGTGCAATAAACTACAAAACAATTGAATATCGTTTTTGTTTTTTTTAACATATATTCCTAATTAGAGAAATTTAAGAGGCTTATCCCTCAAAACTGTAAATACAAAAAGGTTGCACAAAATAGTTTCCCACCACAGGAAATTTATTTTCAGTGTCTTCATAGTTTTATTTTTGAAATACACCAATTTTTATATACTGCAGGAAAAACGAAAATAAATATTATAGTGCAAATTTGCAAAAAAGCAGCATATGCATCAAAATAAACTATTTCCAACAGTGCAATATAAGTCCAAAGCATCCCAGAAATGACACAGAAAGTCATAAAGTCAAACATAACTTTTAAAAACACCAGTATAGGCTCATGAGGCCCTGGTGGTAAAAAACTACATTTCCACGAAAGTGACGTCACTTCCGGTTTCGGGCAGGTCATGGCGGACATGCGGAAGTTTGGGCTGACGTCTATTCCAACCTAGGAAGTGTTATGAACAGCTGATCGGATCGGCAAAGCGTGTTTCTGGAATATTATGTTTTTGTTGCTGCAAGCGCTTTTTATGCAGTTTTTGCAAAGCTATATGTGGAAGGAAACTGTGACCTAGGGCAAGCTGATGGCATGAGATGTAAGTACAACTCCTCCGGTTTCAATTCCTTCAATTGGTCATCATTGGCTCTGTCATAGGTGTTATAATTAGACCTGCACAAACTCCAGGCACCATCAATATGGGTTTTGATCCAGTTAGTTTTACCTCTTCTTTTAAGTCAACAAACACAGCCACCATTTGTTTAGCTTTAGCTTTGTTCTTGTTAACCTCTGAATCCTTTTCTGCCACCTGATGCTTAAGCAGCTTTTTGGTTCATTTTTTCATGTTTCGCTTTGATTTCTCTCTGTCTCCCAAAATGATGCTGCAAGTGCTCTCTATCACTCAAGCTGACCACCCCATATCGCGAATCTTGTACTGACCTTGGAAAACCCATTCCACATGGATTTCTCCACAAGAGAAATCCATGTGGATGTTTCCTCACATGTTTCCTCACTCCTATTAGGCCGCGCTCCAGTGTGATGTTTCCAAGGTTATTATCGTTAACGAAAACTAACGAAATAACGAAAACTAGAAGTGAAAAAACATTTTCGTTAACGGAAATAAAAATAAAAACAAAAAAAGGAAAACTAACTAAAACTGTAATGAGTGTTCACAAAACTAACTAAAATTAACTGAATTTATAGCAAAAATGCGTTTAGTTTTCGTTGATGTGTGCGTGTCATACAATAGTCAAGGGTGAAAAAGAAGTTTAGTTTCCAGGTTTTTTTCTTGCTGTGTCTCATTATGCCAGCAGGTGGCAGTACGTTAGTCGAGTCGTCTGTGTTGCTGCTCCGTCCACACGCAGAATCATGTCAGGAAAAGTCTGGAGAAAGCGCCAGAGTCCAATTTGGGATTACTTTGAATATGACTGTGTTTTGGATAAAGCAAGTGTGTTGTAGTGGAAAGAGACAAATTATGAGGGACATTTCTAAAAGGAAAAAAATCCCACAAACCTTAAAGTGCACTTGAAAAGCTCACACAAGAAGGCTAACCTAGCTTACCTTGAGAAGGTAAGGGAGCACACTCAACCCTCATCCCCAGAAACAGAAGCTAACCCCAGGCAAGGCAGCGTGATGCATCCCGAGACAACAGGACTGGGATATCTACATAACTGTGTGAGTCAATTGCCTTAAAACCCGGTGCTGCAAGAGTTAATAGTCTCATTGGGGCCAAGATATACATTTTATAGTTGCCTGGTATCAATGGTTGTTCATCTGCCTTTATTTATTTATTTAAAGAACCCATAGGTGGGAATGTGAGTTGTCTGTCTCTGCGTGTTAGCCCTGCGACAGACAGGCGACCTGTCCAGGGTGCAGGGTATGGTAGCTGGAATAGCAACATACCCAAGGATAAGCAGAAGAGAATGACTGATATGATGAAACTGGGATTTTGTTACACTTTATTGCAAACACAACTAAAACTATAACTGAAACTAATCAAAACTAAACTGAAACTAAGGATTTTCAAAAAAATAAAAACTAAACTAAACTAGCAAACAATTGGTAAAAACTAATTAAAACTAATATAAAATTGAAAATCTGAAGTCAAAACGAAATAAAAATAAAAACTAATGAAAATTGCAAAACTATTAAAACCCTGGATGTTTCCAGAGTTTGGCTACTCATTCCAGGTATTCAGCCAAGGACTCATTGGCTTCCAACTTCCAAGCCTTATATCTTTGACCCCCAGGTATAGGGTTCTCATGTCTTCCCACAGTGTTTCTGAAGGGATCAAAGCAATCGCTATCACAGGTTCCAGAGGCAATCCCAACTCCGTCCAACAGTCTTCCTGTCTACCCCACTGTCTACCCCTTCTGTTCAAGAAAGCAAGGCACGAATGTCCCCAATGGCAAGTGTCTTTTGTGCTGTGTTGTCTTCAAAAGCCAAAATCCATGTTCGGGCTCCAGCAGGCAAAGGTGGTAATTTTCCCACCAGTCCCTCTGTATCTTTGTGGGTGAAAGGGAGATAAATGGGTTTTTCTGTTGTTGCCATATGAGTGGGC
This sequence comes from Oreochromis niloticus, assembly GCF_001858045.2. Lineage (NCBI taxonomy): Eukaryota > Metazoa > Chordata > Actinopteri > Cichliformes > Cichlidae > Oreochromis > Oreochromis niloticus. The sequence goes on along the minus strand of NW_020327445.1, from coordinate 513,401 downwards.
ATCGCAAGCGGCTGATAATGCTTCTTTGCCTCCAGTCTGGTCCAATGAACACAACTACCTCTGGTGATAGATGCCGGTAATTCTTGATATTCTATTTTATGTCATCCTCCGTGTCACCTTTATCCCTCTGGCTTCCCTCCAGCTCTAAATCAATTCCAGTTGTGTCCTCTTCTTCTATTTGTCGCACTATTTTAGCATTCAGCAAGCCAGTCTTTGCCTGTTTTGCTTGTTGGGTGAATGTCATAGGCATTCAACCTATTGAGTTCCTGTTTCTCTTTATTCTTTATTGGGTGAATGCAGAATATTTTTTATGCAAGTTTTGCTCCCATTGATATGAATGGCAGATATCCCATAAAATGCTCAAAATGGCTTGTCTTTGAAGCTTAACTACTCCCACATGTTTTCCCCTACAACCACCATTCCAACTTTAAAATGTTCTCCCATCCTTGCTCTATCACTGTATAACTCAGCTCTTTCATATCTCTTACCATTGTCCTACATTGAATTTTTAACTTTTGCATGAATCATGAGGATTTTACAGCCAGAACATGGGTGGCTATGGTTGCTAGTGATCTTAACTTAGAGTGAGCCACTGAAAAGTTTCAGTCTGTTGTTCATGTCCGAACAAACTTTTGCGCGATCAATTTTAACTGTACCCACATAAATTATAAATCAAAACGTAGGTATGTTTTGTTGGCTTTCAGAAAATGTCATTGTCATTATTGTGGGAGCTACAGTTTTTCCACAAATCGCCTCGAAGCAACACAAGGTCAGAAAACTCCACATTCAAAGTCTGTGGAGACATGAAAATCACAGCTGAAATTCTGTAACGGGAGGCATTTTCGGCTTGTCATATCTCCTACACCGTGGGCTGCAGAGACATGAGCCTTATGCCAGTATAACATCAGACAGAATTTTTTGGATTGCTTTTACCGGTTTCCCACAAATTAGGCTTTTTTTTTTCATTGTAGGAAATTTGTTCTTCTCTCAGATTTCACACTCTGGAAATTAAGCCATTTTTTCTCTCGTCATATGTCCTGGACAGTTTTTCAGAGTCACCTGAAAATTACCCCAATTGTTCCCCAAAGCCTGCTGATTCGTACATTACTGAATGATGTTGATTGGCTGTGTACTTTTCGAGTAACACAATGTTTTCTGGCAGCAAGAAAGGGCAGTTTTCACTTCTCATCCATTCAGCTATGGTACACTCCTGAACTAGTGGTTTTGGCTCCCTGATAGTTTAGCTCAGTGGGTAAGACAATATGCTCTGAAAGTGGGCAGTTTGGGTTCAAATCCTAACCCTGGCAGCATTTTTTTTATCTTTCTTAATTCGTTTTTTAACCTTATTGATCAATGGTCATGAGAGTTTGCATAATTATGATGAAGGAACTGAGCTCCCAGCCCATTGTTTCTCAAGTGGTGCTAGTTTCAGTCATTATACTGTTTATAAGATAAAATGTCTCTCCCACTGAAAACGCTATGTCCAGATGAACAGAATCAACTTTTGGACATTTTTTAATCACAAATTGTCGACACTTGAACACACCCACATCTATTCTGATCAAAACTGTGCAAGAATGAGCTCTCTAGCTTCTTTTGTCCAAGTTATCATTTCACTGCAGGGCAACTTGCATGTGACAAATAAAGGCGGCTGCTTCTTCTTCTTCTAAAACAAAACATATCCATGTGTTGGAATGGCCCAGCCAAAGTCCAGATCTAAATCCAATCGAGAATCTGTGGCAAGATCTGGAAACTGCTGTTCACAAACGCTGTCCATCAAATCTGACTGAGCTGGAGCTGTTTTACAAAGAAGAATGGGCAAGAATTTCAGTCTCTAGATGTGCAAAGCTGGTAGAGACATACCCTAAAAGACTGGCAGCTGTAACTGCAGCAAAAGGTGGTTCTACAAAGTATTGACTCAGGGGGCTGAATAATTGCACACACCACACTTTTCAGTTATTTATTTGTAAAAAATGTTTGGAATCATGTATGATTTTCGTTCCACTTCTCACTTGTACACCACTTTGTATTGGTCTTTCACCTGGAATTCCAATAAAATTGATTCATGTTTGTGGCTGTAATGTGACAAAATGTGGAAAAGTTCAAGGGGGCCGAATACTTTTGCAAGCCACTGTACTTGCAACAGGTTACTGCCCTACGACTGTCACATTTGACAGAGTTCTGATGGTCTCTGCTGAGGCTAATATATTGCAGCTGCTTCACTTAGGCTACCAGCAGGTTGCTGAGTAGACATCTGTGTAGTGGTTTGAAATGTACCACTTTTTCCTTCACTTTCCTGGTCAGGACACAACTTCCTGTTTATCTGAAATATATAAATAGATATAATAGATAAAATTCCAGTAGTATGTGTGAGAGCGTTTCAGTAATAATGTCCCTTACGGCACCTCATAAATTTCAGTCTGGTTTCTGTAAGTGTCACTCAACAGAAAACACATTATTTAAGGTCTCTAGTGACATTATGGTCTCAGCTGACTCCGGAGCATCCACAGTCATGGTTTTGCTGGACTTAGCATCTGCCTTTGATATTGCTGACCATACCATCCTGATTAACAGGCTCCGGGACATAGTCGGTATGTCCGGTCTGGCTCTGGAGTGGTTTCAGTCATACGTTTCCAACAGATCTTTTAGTGTCTTTGCAAATCAGTTTATGTCACAATCTAAGGACCTGACATGTGGGGTCCCACAGGGTTGAGTTATGGGACCGATTCTTTTTCTCCTGTACATGTTACCCCTAGGACTTATAATCAGGCAGTTCCCTGGTGTGCCTTATCACTTTTATGCTGATGATATTCAGCTCTACTGCCCTTTTAAGCCAATGGAAATCTATAAATGGTCCTCTTTAATTAAATGTTTAGCTTTCATTGAACAGTGGCTTGGAGACAACTACTTACAGTTGAACTCTGAGAAGTCAGAAACATTAATTACTGCCCCTGACAGCCAGATATCTATAATCAAACAGCATCTTGGTTCTCTTGGATCATCTGTTCACCTGAGCCTCAGGTATCTCTGTGTTGTTTTTAATTCTGCCATGTCTCTAGAGCAACACTCTAGACAGTTAATTAGGAACTGTCTAAATGAGAGTTAGAAATAATTATCCATGCTTTTATTTCTTCTTGCTTAGATTACTGTAACAGTCTTTTCCTTTGTTTGAGCAAAAAGAATCTTGACTGTCTCCGGTTAGTCCAGAATGCTGCGGCAAGGCTTTTAACAAAGACATGAAAAAGAGAGCACATTACACCAGTTTTACACTCATTACACTAGCTTCCAGTACATTTTAGAATTCATTTTAAAATCTTAGTACTGACTTTTAAAGCTTTGAATCATGACGCTCTTGCCTATATTTCTGATCCCTTAGATCGTCACACTCCCTCTCGCAGCCTGAGATCATCTAATCAAAGGCCGTTGGTAGTTCCCTGAACACGTTTTAAAAACCAGATCTTTTTAGAGTGGTGGCCCCCAGGTTGTGGAATTCTCTCCCTCCATCTCTACATTGCCTGGATTGTATTTATTCTTTTAAACATCATCTTAAGACTCATTTATTTAGACTAGCTTTTAATTAGATTTGTGCTGTATGTTTGATTGTACTGTTTTATGTTTATCTGTTTTATATTATTGTGAAGCACTTTGTGGTTTTTATCCTGTGAAGAGTGCTATATAAATCAATAAAGTAAGGTAAAGTAAAGTAAATCCATGTACAGGAGGTGCCATTCCGTAGTTGGTATCCGTAGCCAGTCCTGTCAGTAATCTCACTGAGGGGGCTCAGGCCTATGCAGAACAGCACCCGGGACAGAGCATGTCCTTGGTAGATCACGCACTTGATGGTGACTTGTGCTATGGGCTTGAAGTTGGCCTCTAGTGTTGTACGCCACATCCCCATTGAGTTCCTGATGAAATCTCTTAGGGTCCTGTTGATCTTGTATTGGTCTAGGCATTCCAGGATCCAGGTGTGGGGCGTTGAGTCATAGGTCTTCAAGTAATCAATCCAGGCAGAGCACAGGTTGGTCAACCTGGTCTTGCAGTCTCGGCTGACTGTTCTGTCTACCAGTAGCTGCTGTTTGGCACCTCAGGTATTCTTGCCAATCCTTTTCTGTGGCCCACTCATGTATTGAGCCATATGCCTGTTCATCTTAGCCACTATGATGCCTGACAGGAGCTTCCATGTGGTACTGAGGTAGTTAGATGGGACTGGTCCCTTCTGGGGGTCCTTGAGGATCAGGACTGTCCGGCCTTCAGTTAGCCATTCTGGGTGTCTCTCATCAACTAGCAGCTGGTTCATTTGTGCTGCCAGACGTGCGTGGAGTGCAGTCAGCTTCTTCAGCCATTAGGCGTAAACAATGTCAGGGACTCTTCATACTGGAGACCCTTTCTTGGATGTCTGCCACTGTGCATATGCTCTTACGGTATTGGTCCGTCTCCAGCCTTGGTGGTGCTGTTCTCATATTATTCCCCTGCCACTGAGAGTATACCTTGGCTGGTTTCGTGGATAACAGCTGGTTTATTCTCCTGCCTTCGATCTTTTTGATGTATCTCTTCAAGCGGCTGGCCAAGGTTGTGAGGCGCTGCTTGGCAGGTTCCAAGGCCTCAGGTATAGACAGCTTGCTATGCTTCTTGGGCACCTTCTTTGTCACACCTTTCTGCAGCTCCGACAGTTGGCTAACCTCCCTCCATGCTATCTTGATCCTAGCCTCTAGTCTCCTTCTCCATGGAGGGTACTGCTCCTTGTGGCTGTTCAACTTGTAGCCAAGCATCTCACTGATCACTGCTGCCGTGGTGTATATCAGCTTGTTAGTCTCGGTAATCGTGGTTGTAGGTATCGTCCGTAGTGCTGCATTAACATCATCTAGCAGACCTTCTGAGGGTACTTCACATATTCTTGGTAACCGGCTGCTAGGGATCCAGGTTTCAAGCTTCTCCATGATTCTATCTTTCAGGTCAGTTCCTCTGACACTCAATGATCCTTCTTCTATCGCACTTGGGGCTTGGTACCCAATCTCTGGTGGGGGTGATGATATCTTCCCCCTGACCTGTCGTCCTGGCTCCCCCTTGCTGTAGCATTTGTGTTGTACCTCATCAATCTCTAGCTGTGAGAGCAATCCCTTCTTTCGAATGTTGGAACACTGAGCTACTAGTTGTTTCGCCGTCAATGTGGATATCGGGTGTCGAAGATTCCATAGGGCCCTCATCCTATCCATGTAACCCCTTCTGCCAGGGTTACTTGCGTAGTAGCATTCCAACAACGCCCTATTTTCATCTCTTGCCCACCGATGGCTTCTTGTTCCCGTAACCCACTTCTTATCAGGGTGCCCTGGTTCCTCAACACCTGATGCAGACCTTGTTGATCTGGGCGATGTCCGAGCTGGCATGCCTTCATAATTATCTGTCTCGCTCATGTGTACGGTAGGCAGATCGATCGATCTATCGATCCATCCATTGATCCATCCAACCATCCATCCATCCATCCATCGATCCGTCCGTCCATCCGTGTGTATACATATGTATTAACAAGAGAACATCCATCCATCTGTTCTCTTCTGCCTATCATTTTCAGGGTCATGGGAGGGCTGGAGCCTTTCCTAGCTGTCTTAGGGCGAGAGGCAGTGTACATCCTGGATAGGTCTGTCACAGGGTTAACAAATAGCCACAGACAACCATTCGCACTAACATTCACACCTATGGGCAATTTAGAGTTTTCAGTTAACCTATCACCACTAACTGTATGTCTTTGGACTGTGGGAGGAAGCCAGAGTACCAGGAGAAGGGAAAACACATGAAAATGAAAACACAGAGAGAACATGCAAACTCCACAAATAAACACCCCGGCCTGATGGTGGAATTAAACTCAGGACCTTCTTGCTGTGAGGCAACAGTACTAACCACTATGCCACCCTGATGCCTCAGCACAAGAGAACATAAACCAAAAATTATCAATAAACTCAGTGACACAAAAAAAGAACCCAAAATCCAATACTAATAATAAAAAAACTCAATCATCATAACTCGGGAATCACAGAAGCACAATAATCTCAAGGACATGAGTCGAATGACCGAGGACCTATGCCAATTATCTATGTGGGCTTCATAGATAATTGGCAAACCTTCTGGAGGAAACCTGGTCTTGTTAGGAGAGACGGCATCCATCCCACTTTGGATGGAGCAGCTCTCATTTCTAGAAATATGGACAAATTTATTAAACCCCCCAAAATATGACTATCCAGAGTTGGGACCAGGAAGCAGAGTTGCAGTCTTACACGCCTCTCTGCAGCTTCTCTCCTCCTGCTACCCCCCAAAAACCCATCTCCATTGAGACTGTGTCAGCTCCCAAAAAGACAAAAAACAAACCAAAAACCAGCAATAAACAACTTAAACATAAAAAATCACAAAGAAAGAACAATACAGTATCCACATCTGAACCAAAGAGTAAAACAGTGAAATGTGGATTATTAAATATTAGGTCTCTCTCCTCCAAGTCTCTGTTAGTACATGACTTAATAATTGATCAACAAATCGATTTACTCTGCCTTACAGAAACCTGGTTGCAGCAGGATGATTATGTTAGTTTAAATGAATCAACACCCCCGAGTCATTCTAACTACCAGAAATCTCGAAGCACAGGCCGAGGGGGCGGTGTGGCAGCAATTTTTCACACCAGCCTATTAATTAACGAAAGACCAAAACTGACTTTTAATTCATTTGAAAGCCTGATGCTTAGCCTCGTCCACCCCAGCTGTAAAACTCAGAAACCAGTCTTACTTGTTATCATCTATCGTCCACCTGGGCCTTACACAGAGTTTCTCTCTGATTTCTCAGACTTTTTATCTGATTTAGTGCTCAGCTCAGATAAAATAATTATTGTGGGTGATTTTAACATCCATGTAGATGCTAAAAATGACAGCCTCAACATCGCATTTAATCTGTTATTAGACTCAATTGGCTTCTCTCAAAATGTAAAAGAACCCACCCACCACTTTAATCACACTCTAGATCTTGTTTTAACATATGGCATAGAAACTGAACATTTAACAGTGTTTCCTGAAAACCCTCTGCTGTCTGATCATTTCCTGATAACATTTACATTTACAATAATTGATTACACAGCAGTGGAGAGTAGACTTTATCAAAGTAGATGTCTTTCTGAAAGTGCTGTAACTAAGTTTAAGAATATAATCCACCCACTGTTATCATCTTCAATGCCCTGTACCAACATAGAGTAGAGCAGCTATCTGAACGCTACTCCAACAGAGGTCGATTATCTTGTTAATAATTTTACCTCCTCACTACGTACGACTCTGGATACTGTAGCTCCTGTGAAAACTAAGGCCTCAAATCCAAAGTCCCTGACTCCGTGGTATAATTCTCAAACACGTAGCCTAAAGCAGATAACTCGTAAGCTGGAGAGGAAATGGCGTGTCACAAATTTAGAGGATCATCATTTAGCCTGGAGAAATAGTTTGCTGCTTTATAAGAAAGCCCTCCGCAAAGCCAGAACATCTTACTATTCGTCACTGATTGAAGAAAATAAGAACAACCCCAGGTTTCTCTTCAGCACTGTAGCCAGGCTGACAAACAGTCAGAGCTCTACTGAGCCAACCATCCCTTTAACGTTAACTAGTAATGACTTCATGAACTTCTTCACAAATAAAATTTTTATCATTAGAGAAAAAATTACCAATAATCATCCCACAGATGTAATATTATCTACAGCTACTCTTAGTACCATCAATGTTAACTTAGACTCTTTTTCTCCAATTGATCTTTCTGAGTTAACTTCAATAATTAATTCCTCCAAACCATCAACGTGTCTTTTAGACCCCATTCCTACAAAACTGCTCAAAGAAGTCCTGCCATTAATTAATGCTTCAATCTTAAATATGATCAACCTATCTCTAATAATCGGCTATGTACCACAGGCCTTCAAGGTGGCTGTAGTTAAACCTTTACTTAAAAAGCCATCTCTAGACCCAGCTGTCTTAGCTAATTATAGGCCAATCTCCAACCTTCCTTTCATATCAAAAATCCTTGAAAGAGTAGTTGTCAAACAGCTAACTGATCATCTGCAGAGGAATGGCTTATTTGAAGAGTTTCAGTCAGGTTTCAGAGCTCATCACAGCACAGAAACAGCTTTAGTGAAGGTTACAAATGATCTTCTTATGGCCTCTGACAGTGGACTCATCTCTGTGCTTGTCCTGCTAGACCTCAGTGCTGCATTCGATACTGTTGACCATAATATCCTATTAGAGCGATTAGAACATGCTTTAGGTATTACAGGTACTGCACTGCAGTGGTTTGTATCATATCTATCTAATAGACTCCAATTTGTACATGTAAATGGAGAGTCCTCTTCAGACACTAAGGTCAATTATGGTGTTCCACAGGGTTCAGTGCTAGGACCAATTCTATTTACATTATACATGCTTCCCCTAGGCAACATCATTAGAAGACATAGCATAAATTTTCACTGCTATGCAGATGACACGCAGCTCTATCTATCCATGAAGCCAGGTAACACACACCAATTAGTTAAACTGCAGGAATGTCTTAAAGACATAAAGACCTGGATGGCCGCTAACTTTCTGCTTCTTAATTCAGATAAAACGGAGGTTATTGTACTCGGCCCTGAAAATCTTAGAAATATGGTATCTAAGCAGATTCTTACTCTGGATGGCATTACCTTGGCCTCCAGTAACACTGTGAGAAACCTTGGAGTCATTTTTGACCAGGACATGTCCTTCAACGCACATATTAAACAAATATGTAAGACTGCTTTCTTCCATTTGCGCAACATCTCTAAAATTAGAAATATCCTGTCTCAGAGTGATGCTGAAAAACTAGTTCATGCATTTATTACTTCCAGGCTGGACTACTGTAATTCACTATTATCAGGATGTCCTAAAAACTCACTGAAAAGCCTTCAGCTAATCCAAAATGCTGCAGCAAGAGTCCTGACAGGGACTAGAAAGAGAGAGCATATTTCTCCTGTTTTGGCTTCCCTTCATTGGCTTCCTGTTAAATCCAGAATTGAATTCAAAATCCTGCTCCTCACATACAAGGTCTTAAATAATCAGGCCCCATCTTATCTTAATGACCTTGTAGTACCATATCACCCTATTAGAGCACTTCGCTCTTGCACTGCAGGCCTACTTGTTGTTCCTAGAGTATTTAAAAGTAGAATGGGAGGCAGAGCCTTCAGTTTTCAGGCCCCTCTTCTGTGGAACCAGCTTCCAGTTTGGATTCGGGAGACAGACACTATCTCTACTTTCAAGATTAGGCTTAAAACTTTCCTTTTTGCTAAAGCATATAGTTAGGGCTGGACCAGGTGACCCTGAATCCTCCCTTAGTTATGCTGCAATAGACGTAGGCTGCCGGGGATTCCCATGATGCATTGAGTTTTTCCCTTCCAGTCACCTTTCTCACTCACTATGTGCTAATAGACCTCTCTGCATCGAATCATATCTGTTATTAATCTCTGTCTCTCTTCCACAGCATGTCTTTCATCCTGTTTTCCTTCTTTCACCCCAACCGGTCGCAGCAGATGGCCGCCCCTCCCTGAGCCTGGTTCTGCCGGAGGTTTCTTCCTGTTAAAAGGGAGTTTTTCCTTCCCACTGTCGCCAAAGTGCTTGCTCATAGGGGGTCATATGATTGTTGGGTTTTTCTCTGTACTTATTATTGTGCTATCTACTGTACAATATAAAGCGCCTTGAGGCGACTTTTGTTGTGATTTGGCGCTATATAAATAAAATTGAATTGAATTGAATTGAATTGTCGGACGTAGATCGACGGGTAAATCTTCTACACAAAAAGCAACCATCATCTAGCGTAAATTAATAGAGTTAATCCATCCAATGCAGTGGTGTACTGACAGATCCAGGATCAGTCCAAATCATCAGCAGTTTGATCCACGTATGGATTGAATTGTATGTTTGAAAACGCTGGCCTGCTCCTTTATCAGTGTCTAACAGTGTGTGTATGAGAGCCATGTAATGTCCATGTGTGCATGCTGACTGTGCTGCTCTGACCCCTCCTCCTTTCAGGGTGGAGCCTGCTGGAGTCCGATGGTTGAGACCAGGTCTGAGGAAGTGTAAGTGTGTTTTTAATGGGATTCATGAAAACAATGCAGCACACATTCAACCAACTTCGAAGTGTCACATCACTCATTCACATCTGTGATGTCAGGAGTCATCATCAAAGTGTCAATCAATGAACAGATGATGGATCAGTAACTGCAGCTGGATTGTGTTTGTTCTCTCCATCAGATTCCTGTCAACTCACAATTGACACAAACACAGTGAACACAAAGCTCCAACTGTCTGACAACAACAGGAAGGTGACACATGTGAAGGAGGTTCAGTCATATCCTGATCATCCAGACAGATTTGATGTTTGTAAACAGCTGTTGTGTAGAAATGGTGTGACTGGTCGCTGTTACTGGGAGGTCGAGTGGAGAGGAAACGTTTATATATCAGTGAGTTACAGGAGGATCAGAAGGAAAGGCAGCACTGATTGTGTGTTTGGAGAGAATGATCAGTCCTGGAGTCTATACTGCTCTTCTGATGGTCCTCGTTCTGTCTGGCACAATAAAATAAAAGCATCCATCTCCCCCTCCTCCTCTGTCTCTAACAGAGCAGCAGTGTATGTGGACTGTCCTGCTGGCACTCTGTCCTTCTACAGAGTCTCCTCTGACACTCTGATCCACCTCCACACCTTCAACACCACATTCACTGAAACTCTTTACCCTGGATTTTATTTTTTCCCTGGTGCCTCAGTGTCCCTGTGCTGAGTTGAGTGTAAAGAGTATCTTTCTCTTAGAGAAACACTCTGAAATGTTAAAGGGGACATGATATGCTACACACATAAAGGCTTATATACACCACGGAACCTGGCTCTCAAAAACTGACTTTAAGCACTTATTTCTTAACTTCTTACATTTATGTCTAAGTTTTAAAAATGTGTAGTGCCATCTTCTGTCAGTATGGAACGTGATGACATGTGATTGGTTGGTTGTGGCTAATAGACTCACAATTTGTTATCTAACTAGTGAGAAAATAACTCTCAGAAAAATAAGGACAAAAGAAAATGTCATTATGGGAATGACTTTCACTTTCTGTCTCTTACTAGTAACTGGCTTTTCTTTGTTGGCTAGCTGCACTCAAATAGAAAAATCCACCTGTTAGCTATAATGTTTGGGTTTTTAGAGAACTTTACAAACACTATAAATGAGGACTGTGTTGAGGAGACTCTGTTTGAGCCAAATAACAGGTGGTTCTGATTTTTCCTCCACGAGCTGAGTGTAGCAATCAGCACTACTTTATGCAATAAAATAATTTTTGTCTTCCTAAGCATGTTTGACAGTTTACAACTTAACAAATCTTTACATGCACATCACATCAGAAACTTAATTGTTTCTTACGGTGCTTCTGAACGGGAGGCTCAGAAGAAGAGATGCAACACTTTTTGGAGACCTATTCCTCGCATCATCTTAGTGACTGGATTACTTCATATTAGAACTGAGGATAAGCTAATGTAATGTTAAGTGAAGGAGGCTTCAACATATAGATTGTATTTATTTATTTGTTTAAGTTTTTTTTCCTGTGGAGATGCTGATGGATGTTAGGATTTCCAAACGTCTTCAGCAAGAAACTGGTTTTGCTGTGATACGCATGTAGTAAACTGATTTTATTGCATTAAATAGCGCTGATTGAATCTTTCAAACAACAGCTTTGCCAGCTGATTGCATGGCTTGGTACACCTGGCAAGGAAAAGCTAGAGTGTCGGACTCCAGCTTGTTTGTCTGGCAACTTAAACAGGCTCTCCTCCTCCCTGTTCTCATTTATAAAGTGTTTTACAAAATGTAAAATTACTACTAAAAACTTAAATTCCCCATTTGATTGCAGATGACCAACAACAAACAGCCACATACGGCTAAAGACAAATATATTTTCTCCAAATAAATTTTCCACTTTCATCTCCAAATTTCCACTGTAGTCTCCAAATGATCAGCAATATCTTTGTGTCTTAATCTGGCTAATAGTCCGTAATAGTAATAGTCCGTGGTAGATTCAACATGATAGATTCTATTTTGTTTCACAAACTGTGGGCTCTGCTCCTGAAGACTGTTCACAGTCAAACAAAGAGAGGACGACTGCTGAAACAACTTTTACATTTCTCACGTTAGGATGAACTGTCTGTTCGTAACTCACAACATTTTAAGATGCCTGCATATCACTCACACACTTATTTCAATACTATAACTCAGATGTTGAGCTGACAATTGTTTATTTAGCTTTTTACCTGCTAAGAATAGTATTTTGAAAATGTCACTTTTAAATAATAATATATTTAATGATTAATCTGTTCAGTAATTTATGGTAATTATTATATAGTGATACTAAATCACAGCTGTTGACTTGTGACTGTACAAAATAGATGTGATTTGACTCAAACTGTAGATGTTTCAGATGTTTTCAGTCTCTCTGTTGTTCAGTGTAAAATAGGAGAAAAAAAAGAACAATTGGGATCAAACAAACGTTAACATGTAGATATTGTAGTAAAGTAAAGCATTTGATCTGAGTGCAATGAATATGAACTTTGATTTTTAGGACAAGAACCTTTTCCCTCTCATCATCTTACAGTATTAGAATATTTCAAATCAATCAAATGTGTTTGAAATGTCAGATTTAAAATCAAATTGTTGAAATGTTTGTTCCAGGCTGTAAGATGTGCACTTCAGGAAAACTCAGTGGAATGCATTAAGCTCTAACTGTACTTTAATGTTAATGTCAGCCTGTAGATTTCCATGTCACCCCATGTAGTTAATCAGAGTTTCACATCAGGACTTCAACTTTGATCAGCGTTTCCACAGTGACTTATAACTAGTTAGCCTTCAGTTGATCCAAAATGCTGTAGCAAGAGTCCTGACTGGGACTAGAAAGAGACAGCAGGGCCATTTCTCAACGCTCAAGTATGAAAGTCCATACTCACGTTCTCAGTAGTCCAGTTTCATTCTACAATCATTATTATAACTAGTTTTTCATGTTAATCAGAGATTAGGTGACAGACTAATCACTTGACTGACCCATTCATAAATGGATTAAACCAAATAACACCCACCCATCTGTTCTTTGTCCTAGATCATGTTGGGATTTAGAGATTCTTTTATTGCTGCCATATACTCTGCCTTATGATAAATGTATTAATAACATGTTTTAGAGTATTATTTTAACAGTAATATTGTTTACAGGGTTCATATTGCATTGAAAATGTTTGTCATCACATTCATTCTATTCACAGGTTTAGTTCATTTTATACACATTGCATATCTGTGCTTGTTTAGAGTTGATGTTCTATCCAAGAGGGTTTTAAGCTTCACTGGTGAGAGTGTCCAGGTGATACATGTTGAGGGAAGATGAGAACATAGCAGGTTAATTGCATGCATGCTTACAATACACATAAATCTAGTAGCAGGCCTGAGCGAAGGCCCAAGTGTCTTCTGCTTCTTATTTGAGACCTGCGCCAATTCAGTCTACTTAGTGATTGAGGACGAGGGTCCATTATTAGCCCTTAGAGGCCCTGAAGCTTGAAGTTATTACCTTAAAAGGAAGGTGTTATCAAAAAGAGAAGTTATATGTCTGTTTATAGTTATTAGAGATGTACAAGATGTACCCTTGTCTGTAAACAATGACTGGACATAATGTATTTTTGACCTGTATTGACGTGTATGTGGGGGTGTGATCCTCTATGCTATAAAACCAGAACTCAGTGTATTTTTGTCAGAGCAAATAAGCCATATGCTGATGGTTGTTCTCCGTTGTCAATAAACTCATTGTTTGATTGCACTTTTCTGGGCCTCCGTCGTTTGTTGTCTGGTCTGCAGTTGATCGATCTCGCTTCATTTGGTGGAGAATGCGGGCAACTGACGATCAGCAGAAAGAAGTACAGGTGTTTGTTGTCGGCGGAGGTCGAGCCCGGATTAGGTAATCGAACGGCAGAGGTCACGGTGATGGCTCGACTACTGGGCCCACATAATAAAAAGGTAAGGCACAAACCTCTTAAACAGAAATTGTGCTGTAGTGGATTATAAATTCTAAAACATGTAGTCAAGTGGTCATCCGTTGATCTCTCTTTTGAGTCTTGTTTGAAACGAAAAACTTTGTTGCAACGAAAGTGAAACTTAAGAGTAGTGTTGTGTTCATGGTCGCTCGGAAAAAGCAGTACTGAGCTAAAAGTAACTAGAGATGTTGTTTTAAGGAAATAGAGAGAAGAGAGATTGAGCTGTGATTGAGGAATAAAGAGATTATAAGTGTTTAAAAGTCACGGAGCCGAAGGACTCCACCCCCGGGAAAGACGTTTCCTGGGTATTAAACTAGGGGAGAGGCCCCGCTGAGATTTTGTGGCCTCAGATATAGCCCTGGTGATCGCAGAGGATCATTGTTAGGGAGACACTTAATTGTGAGAAAAAGAGTAAAATACCGGACGCAAGAGTCCGAGGAAGTTGATATATGATTTAAGAGAAACTCAGGCCAGCCGTAAGCTTGAGGTTTTGCAGTAAAGTCAGCCGAGCAGTAAAGTGAAACTAAGGTCTGTTGTGTTGAAGTAACTCTGAGAATAAATACTGTGAGCTATGAGAGACGATTAAAAGTATTACCTGTGCATTTGTGGACCACCGTGGGCCGAGAAAAGCTGTGTTTTTGTTGATATATCTGGAGAATTTGCAGACCTGTTGACGTCTCTTAAAGACGAGCAGTGGTCTGTATATCTGGGTTGTAGGGACCCACTCATACAGCTGGAAACCGTGACGTAAGAAACTGTCTGAAATGATTTAAGTGCCAGCCGGCTGCAGGCTGTGTGTGAGAGAGGCTGTAAAAGTCTCTTTTTCCGTTCTTTTTGCTGGGGAAAAGTGCGCAGTTAAAATTTGGGTGCGGTCACTTCCCCTTTTAATTTTCACAAAGAATAGATACATTGATTAAATGAGGGGTAGATAAAAAGGCATGCTCATTGTGCCGGTGTTTCATTATAGGTGCTTGGAAATAGACAGTGAGAGGCCCACGGGGATCCCATTAAGGCTGCTGAAGCATTTTCCTGTTTTGTGAGCGTGCCTTGGGTGATTTTGAAATACAGTATCACTGGACAGGGTGATTCTAATATAAGAGTTATTTTAATCCAACCAGAAACAGAGTAAGAAATAAAGCTGTGAGCCTCCTCCTGAGTGGAGAGAATTTGCAGAATTTTTGAGTATCTCTTGTTAAAGAAAAGGGAAAAGAGATTCTGTGAACGGCAGACCGTGAAGTTTCTAGATTAGATCAGAGAGAACTAATGTGGCCGAAGGTTGGATCTGATATGAGGCGAACAGAGGACCGGTCTAAAAAGATTAAAAGGTACGCACAAACCTGTTCAATAAGCAAATTTGTGCAAATTGGCTGAATTTTAAATTATCTGTTCGCTGAGTAGATGATCTTAACTATTAAATTGGCGCAGTAGGGGTAAAACTGAATTCTCGAGAATAAAGTAAAACGTCGAAGTAATGAATGAGTAACTTGGAAGTAATGAGAAGCTTTAAAGCAAGGATAATGAAACTTTGAGAAACAGACAGTACTGAGTTAAAAGGTTATATGGTATTTCATGGTAAAAAAGAAAAAGAGACCAATGCATGTTTAAGAATAGAAGAACATAAGAGTTATTGGTCAGCTTATGGTTTAATAAGTGTCAAACTCACGGGATTGGAGAATCCTGTACTTCTTTGAGACTTCAAAGAGGAGCTCCGGCGTGGGCATATGTCAGGTGGTGTTGCCGAGAGTTGTGGGCTCGGTGAATAGCTAATGATCAAGAGGATCATTTTGGGAGACGCTTATTTGCAAGTAAAAGGATTAATTTCGGACGAGGAAGTCCGACAGAAACACCTGGTGTTGTCAGGATGTTTAAGTGACACAGAAGTTCAGAAAATCGAGTCAGAAATGGTTTTGTGGCTCTTGGTAAACTGATTTTGAAGGAAAATCAGTGTTTATTGTGCTGAAGTAACAGATCCGGTGTGGTCTGAGGAAAAGAAATAAATCGGTTAATGGCTGATATATTTATATGAATTTTGGTGGATCTGCTGAGGTCCAGAAAATAATCAATGCGGACTGTGTTTGTTCGAACGTTGATAAATGATCCAGGAAGAATTGCCCTGGGTCTGTGTCTGTGTGTGTTGTTCAGTGACAACATGCACAGTTTAAAATTGGGCCCTGTTCCTTCCTCTTTTTAGTTTCAAAACACAAAGGCTGTTGGATGAAGAATTACTGTGTGAGGAATGGCTTCACTTTTGATTAGGGAAATAATATGCTCACTTTTGGGTCTATGAAGATCTCGTAACAATCTGGGGGAGATGCCGGGGTAAAAAAGAGTGAGCTTGGACGAAGGGGTCCGAGAAAAAGACACCGTGAGTTGAGCAAGGTGTTTTAACTGACTCAGGATTTCAGAGAATCGAGTCAGCTGTGATCTTGAGTTCTAATGGTAAGTTGATTTTAAAGGAAAATCAATGTTTACCATGTTGAAGTAATTCTGATGATATTACTAGATGTGTTGTGATACAAGTAAAGAATAAGTTGTGTAAATGTGAACACACGATTGTGTTGAGATGTATGGATCGGCTGCGGTCCACCTGATAAGTTAATACTGGGTAAACTGAGACAATAAACTGTTTTTAAATCTTCACTGGCTGCAGTGAGATACGTGTGCTGAAGATTACTGGACCCGGCGAGGTCCATATGATGAAGTTCTTGGGGAGATAAATGACAGAAACAGTTTCTGAATTTTGAGGAGAATTCTGAAGCACTGAGGTTGAATTTTCTCTGTGCTTGGTGCGCTGTGTGGACTTATATCAGAGTTATAAGTCCAAAGGTTATGACCTGGAGGTCATTCATGGTGTTTAAAGAAGAACAGGAATTAGAAAAGGATATTTAATGTCATATTTTGTGTAAATTGAGGAAAACTCACCACATGTGTTCACCTTTTTTCATTTAAAGGGACACAGACATTAACACACACACACACAGTTCTTGGGTGTGAGTTACTTCCTCTTTTAATTTTAAACTGCAACATGTGTGCATTGAACTAGAATTTCAGCAGTGGATGAGACAGGATTTAGGTTAGGGCTAGTCAAAGATAAAGATGACTTTTATTAGTCCCACAGCTGGGAAATTTGGTTTGTTAAAGCAAAAGTGCAAAGTTATGCAGCAGAAATTAGAAAACACTGGAATGTAATAAAATAAAGTAGAATAAAATAATATATACAATAGAATGAAATAGAATACCAATACTATATACAGCTGAGTAAGAAAATACAAAATACAACCTTGTCAAAGAAAGAATTGCACATATAGCAGTCTTATTGCACGTATGAGGGTTCTGGTAAAGTACTAGTCCTGGTAAAGTAAAAGATTATGCTCAAAGTTTTATGCCCTGGAGGCCAAGAGTCGTGTGTAGAGAAGAACATGACTTAGAAACGGACATTTAAGGTCACATTTTGTCTAAGATGGGGAGAATTGTCCCATATGTGTTTATTTCTCTTCTTTTTAAGAGGACAGACGCACTGAGTGTTGTCTACTTCCTCTTTCTGATTCTAAGCAAGCATGTTTGATAAAATACTCTTAGGAAAGCGTATTTTGAGTGCTCCTAAGTGTGTGAATGTTGTGAGTACTTGATTTGAATGATTCTGTGTGATTTGTACAAAATAATAAATAAGTAATAATAACTCATAGGAGAGTGCGTGAATAGAGGAGGCCTGAGAGAGTGTGTGTGCGTCAAACAGGAAGTCTGATTATAGCTGGGGAGAGACGTTGCAGCATGAAAACAGAGGAATTAGAGACTGAATGTCTTAAGAAAAAGTAATAAAATATATTAATTACATGTTTTAGAAAAAGAAAGACTGAGAAAATAAATACATGAACTAACAATTACATTAATGAATAGAAAACACACGTACACAAATTGTTACAGGTGAAATGTTGGGAATAATCAAGAAGTGAGATAGCTTAATATACTGATGAAATGAAGAAAGCAGCTTCCACTCCTTTGATTTCCAGAGTCAGTGTGTCCCCTCCCCTCATAGCACCCGTGCCCACTTGGCCCCCGTATCAGGCGAAGCATGGAAGGCTGGACAGCCCATGACGGGTAAGATCCCACCTCGAAACCCTGGGACAACCTAAGGCAAGGCGCAGTCACGATTGCTTGAACCTAGGTCCCTAAGTGAGCTTGGACTCACTGGAGGAGACGGGACTTCAAGGGTAAAGCCGCTGGGACAGAGGGGGAAATGTCATTAACAATGACGAGTGATGAGCCAAAGAGGGGAGACACTCACTGTCTTTCAGGGTGAATTGTTCCCTGAACCTGAAAATCAAGCTCTAACTTCTGGCTGAGGACAAGGAATGTTGTTATTTAAGGAGGGAGATCAAATTTGGGAAAGAGAAAAACTGACTGTTTAAGTGGAACTTTGTGAGGGAGTCTGAAAAAAAAACCACGAAAAGAAACATATACACAATCACACACACAAATAGAAAATGCGTTAACCTTAGAATACAAAAGAGCTCATGAAGATCAGATAGCAGGTTTAGCATAGGAGTCTGTTTATCATCTTGTCCAACTCGCTTAGTGTGTAGTAGTTTTTAGAAGAGAAAGTTTAGAATTTAGTGTTGATGGTGTGCAAGTTGTGTGGTGTTTAACGAGATTTTCTGTGTATTGAGCAGGTGAGGTGATGTTAGTTGACCTGAGAGTGTCAGGACCCTGAAGAACTTGTGGCAAAATGTTCTGTGTTTAAGATTGTTGAGGTTGTTGTTGTAGTGATGGGTTACTTCTATCGGTTAGATTTGTGTTGTTTTCTTATTTTAATAGAGGGAGTTTTATCAAACATGCACATGTCGAAGGGGTCCATCATTTTTGTAACAGTGCACTTAGAAAAACCTGTCAGGTGATTTTGTTTTGTGTTTTGATGAGCTAATAATCAGCTCTCTTTTTCTCATTTCTGTTCTAAGCAGGCCTGCAAAAGAGTGGATAACAGTGTTGAAAAGTCTCAGGACAACAAAGATAAGGTGACCTTTTCCAGATTACAATGGGCAGAGGAGAAGGCTGAGTCTCTGTCTAAAAGGATTGCCGCGAGCCAATCCAGTCCAAAAGCAGAAAGAACTATTTTCCTAAAAACAAAATAAAACAAATGAATGAGCGCATGTTGCTGAGAGTGAAGACTGATTATTTGCGAGGGAGTCCGCACTATCAGCAAGACCTGATGTTAATGCATGTGAGTGAATGTGTGTAAATGGATGGTGACTGGACGGACGAGGCAGACCATAGGTTGGACCGACTGGACACTGAGATAAAGACTGGACTAGGTTAGACACATGACTGATAACTGTTCTGTTTTAAGTTTCCTTTCTTATAACACAGGTTGGATCATAAGTGGGGAAAAACTCAGTATGAAATGTGAAGTTCTGGTTAACACACAGGTTTTTGTTTCTAGGAAGTTCCAAGGATGCAGGCTGGGGATGGAGCCAAGAAAAGATCTGACATAATGATTAATTTGATTTCATTCCTTAAACACAGGTTTGAAGAGCCGGAGCATGAATATCTAATATGATATGACTAACCTTTTTCTTTTAATCTCCTAAGCTCGAGTGAAGGATTTTGAGTTTGTAACACATAAGATGTGTCACAAAAGGGGGAGTTACAGGATTTAAGGTTTAATTTGAAAGGGGTTTTAGGATTGTTTTATGACGTTTGGGGTTTTTGATAATTTAGATATAGAAATTGTTTTGTGGTGCTTTTTGATCTGTTTCTATGCTCAGATGGTGATGGTTTATATCTTACCCTGGGCGTGTTTAATAAAACTAAAAGTGTTGCTCACACACATGAAGGGCATGGAGATTAAGTAAAGTTAATATAAAGGACAGAGCCCAGAACATGATATGGTGAAACAACTTTGAATGATTAAAGGAACCTTAGATGAACACAGTAGAGTAGTGAGGTGTAGCAGAGAGAGGCTTTTTGTTTTCTATCCTTTACAGGAGAAGATTTCAGGACCACAGCGACTACAGGGGGGCGAGAATCCTCGAAGCCTGAGATCGAACGGAACCAACCAGAGAAAGGAGAAAAACGGAGCACGAAGACACCTAGTTGTTTATATTACAAAGAAGATCAAAAGCTTGTTAGACATAGGTTATAATGGAAGCATAAAAGGGATGAGAGGAACTTTACATAACATAGAAATCCTGCAACAATTCGTAAATTGCCCAAACACAGTGTTCAGACCGGATATGCGCTACCCGTTAAAGGGGGCGAAGAAATCAGGTCTAAGTTTGAAAAATGAAATGGGTTAACTCGATAGAGGATGTTTCCAAAGGTTGAGAAAATAATGTAGGACCTTTTACCAGGAGAAAGCTAATTGTATCTTTTAGACTTTATAGTGTGCACTGAGGGAAGTCAGGAATAGTTTAAACTAGGATTGAAAAAATTAAACTAGGTGAAAAAAGGGGTGTAGCAAGTAGATTTAGGGCAGCTCACAGCCTGGCGTAAATGCAAGGTGCCGTCACACAGGTTAAGTTATTTGTTTGATTTATTTTTATGACAAAATAATAAGGAAACATTGAAAACATACAACCCGTTGAGGAGACAGATAGGGTTGGGGAATTGAAGGGTTTTGTTTGTTTAGCATAATCTCTTTTGTTATATTTTAGCTTTAACAGGGAACATGCCTCTCTGGAGCTTCTCTCCTGATGCTACCCTGCCAAACACCCTTATCCATAGAGACTATGTCAGCTCCCAAACAGACAGCAACAAACCAAATCTAGCAATAAAACAACTTAAACATCAATAGTAACAAAGCAAGAACAATACAGAATCCACATCTGAACCGAAGAATAAAACAGTGAAATGTGGATTATTAAATATTAGGTCTCTCTCTTCAAAGCCTCTGTTAGCTCACGCCAAGCGGTCGCAGCAGATGGCTGCCCGTACCTGAGCGTGGTTCTGCCGGAGGTTTCTTCCTGTTAAAAGGGAGTTTTTCCTGCCCACTGTTGCCAAAGTGCTTCTTCAAAGGGGGTCACAAGATTGTTGGGTTTTTCTCTGTATCTATGAAGCGCCTTGAGGCAACTTTTGTTGTGATTTGGCGCTATATAAATAAAATTCAATTGGATTGTATTGAAGTAAACTTAAATGTGATAAATTAGGAATTAGTTCATTTCTCGAGTGAGAAATGAAAAAGGGGGACTGGTGTTAGGAATAAAAGAAATATTTTTAATGTGTACTTTAATAATGAAGGCTTGTAGAGCAAGGCTACCTTTGACTTACAAACAAGAGCTCAGCCAGACTGAAAAACAGGAAGTTTTAGTGCACAAGGCATATTAATAGATATAGACACAAAAAAGAGGAACTCCCCATACAAACAATGTTCAAGACTGTGTGACGTGTAAAGTACCGAAATAATACCATATAAGTCACAGCTGATGATTCTAATGTTAGAGAGCTCTTGCAACTGGCGTCTGAGCTGTGCAGAGGTCTCTCACCCCCGGAAGACGATTGAATAAAGAAAGACAGGTACTTATGTATGTCAGCATAAGGTGGAGTCCAACAGAAGCAAGGCACCCTACATGCGCACAGCATGCAGCAGGGGTTGCCAAAATAATATAGAAAACAGCACATGTAGTGAGAGAACACCCACCAAAAGTTCTGATTACACATAGTGTGGTGGCATAGGTGAACTCGCAGGCGTTCCCTATGACATCATTAGCACAACAGGGACTGAGTAAAGTTTTAGATGCTCCAAATCTGACATTTACACATGAAGGAATCAATATGGCAGATTTAATGGGATTAGGAGAACCTCATGATTGTACTAAGAAAGCAGAAGTTGAAGGGAAAGTCAGGGAAAATTTAAAAGCAGAACCTATCCCTGGAGCTGAGGATTGGTTCATAGATGGCTGCTGTCATCGTGATGAAGAAGGATCGAAAGCAGGCTATGCTATAGTCTGCAAACAAGGAACTGAATTTGAGCCCACGAGGAACTCCAGAAGTGGAAGGAGCCACGCTGGATGGGTCCTTACGAGGTCGTTGCCAGAACAACTACAGCAGTTCAACTGAAAGGGAAAGGCGATACCTGGTATCATTGGTCGCAGTGTGCGCCAGCACATGAGAGTTTGGGAGGGGAAAACTCCTCTTCAACTAACACAGGTGTCAACGATAACGAGCAGAGGCAAAATAAATCCTCTCACCTGTGCAACGGGCCAACCAGTAGTCTACCTGGGAGGCCGAAGAGAGAAGAGGAGCAGCGCAGAAGGTCGCCACGCCAGCAGAAAGGAGCGGTGACAAGTTGAGGACTCCACAAAAGCAGGGGAGTTTCATTCCAGGATACAAAGTTTATATAACATGATGCAAACACACGAATCAGAGACACGTAAAGAGAAAACTGATTAGAATGTTCCTTACAACTACATGTTTATTGTATGCAATGATATTAACTATGGCTGTGTTGTTTATTGTCTATATTTTGCAGGGCACTCCGGACCACTTGTCTGAACACGGAGGCCAGTCCAGCCCAGCACTTCCTGAGATTGTAGTTGCTAAAACGGGATAGGGAAAAAGACAAAAGCGCGAGGTGTCAGGTAAAGGTGATGAGTGTCTCAGCATGAATAATGGCACAGAGTTGAATTATGTTAAAGGGTCTACCAGCTCATTCACGTTTGATTTGTGTGACGTCATTAAGTGTACAGGAGCTAGTAGTAGCTGGAGAGCGTATGATGTACGGGTCTGCAATGACCCCATGATATGCTTAGGGTAAATTTAGTTGATGCAAAGTCTAAGCCGCTCGTAGAAAGCTTAATCACCATTCTGACTGATCAGATGGTAACTTCGGGAACAGTAGCTCAAAAGGAACAGGAGCCAAAAGAGAGATTACTTCTGACAACAGATTACTCTAGACTGAAGCCTAAGGATTTGATTGAGCGTGCCACCGGTTTCAAGGACAGTAACCTCTGGCTTGATTGGGTGGCTCAAAATGCTAGAGAACAACATGTATTAAAGGCTATTCCACAACACAACACACGTACCTTAGCCACCAGAGGTAAGAGACATATTTTGGCCAAAAGAGGGACCCAGGGTACACATGCATATGACCCTAGGTTAAACTCTCCGACCTGGATAGACTCTATTGGAGTGCCCAGGAGAGTTCCAGATGAGTACAAGCTGGTAAATCCGATAGTGGTAGGATTTGAAAGTATATTTCTTTGGGTGACACCTAATAAGAATGTTGATCGCATTAACTATGTTCATTGCAATCTGCTGAGACTCTCTAACCTAACCAGGGATGCCATGATGGGGTTCGCAGAACAATTGGGTCCGAGTTTGCTGATGGGAAATCGAATGGCCCTTAACATGAGAAGGGAGGCGTGTGCGCCATATTCGGAGACATGTGCTGCACTTTTATCCCTAATAATACTGCCCCAGATGGCTCAGTAACCCGAGCTCTGGAGGGCTTGAAAACTTTGTCTAAAACTATGCATGAACACTCAGGTATCGAAAATCTGCTGGCGTCCTGGATGACATCTGTGTTTGGACAATGGAAAGGTGTGGCTATGTCAGTGATGTTTTCTTTGACTGTACTTTTGGGAATACTGGTCATCGCTAGTTGTTGTATCATTCCTTGTGTGAGAGGATTGTTGGTAAAAGTAATGGCGAGGGTTCCTAACCCTGGCTGGGTTGAGGGCATCTACCAGATGAACTTAGAACCCATAGAGTGGGGCAGGGAGTGATACAACATGAAGTGTGGTGACATTCCTTGATGGAATGTCAAAAGAGGGAATGTTGGGATTTAGAGATTCTTTTATTGCTGCCATATAATCTGCCTTATGATAAATGCATTAATAACATGTTCTACAGTATTATTTTATCAGTAATATTGTTTACAGGGTTCATATTGCATTGAATATGTTTGTCATCACATTCATTCTATTCACAGGTTGAGTTCATTCTATACACAATGCATAACTGTGCTTGTTTAGAGTTGATGTTCTATCCAAGAGGGTTTTAAGCTTCACTGGTGAGAGTGTCCAGGTGATACATGTTGAGGGAGGATGAGAACATAGCAGGTTAATTGCATGCATGCTTACAATACACATAAATCTAGTAGCAGGCCTGAGCGAAGGCCCAAGTGTCTTCTGCTTCTTATTTGAGACCTGCGCCAATTCAGTCTACTTAGTGATTGAGGACGAGGGTCCATTATTAGCCCTTAGAGGCCCTGAAGCTTGAAGTTATTACCTTAAAAGGAAGGTGTTATCAAAAAGAGAAGTTATATGTCTGTTCATAGTTATTAGAGATGTACAAGATGTACCCTTGTCTGTAAACAATGACTGGACATAATGTATTTTTGACCTGTATTGACGTGTATGTGGGGGTGTGATCCTCTATGCTATAAAACCAGAACTCAGTGTATTTTTGTCAGAGCAAATAAGCCATATGCTGACGGTTGTTCTCCGTTGTCAATAAACTCATCGTTTGATTGCACTTTTCTGGGCCTCCGTCGTTTGTTGTCTGGTCTACAGTTGATCGATCTCGCTTCAACGGATAATTGCTGAAGCCAAAATTTTATGCAAAGAGCTTCCTAAAAATATTTATGAATGTGAGATTGTTCATGTCACATCTGCCTGAAACAAAGAGGAAGTGAATAAATGATACAGGAAATGTTTACAACTTTTTCTCCTATATCAAACATTCTCTCCATACCTGAGAGTGTTGAGTCTCCAGCCTGGATCCTTCAGTCCAGCCGACAGCAGCTTCATTCCTGAGTCTCCTGGATGATTGTAGCTCAGGTCCAGCTCTCTCAGATGGGAGGGGTTGGAGCTCAGAGCTGAGGCCAGAGAAGTACAGCCTTCCTCTGTGATCAGACAGCCTGACAGACTACAGACACACAAAACAACAGTTCATCCGTGAACAGTGATTTTTGTTTGCACATACCATAACATCTATCCATTTATATCCATTTAACTTAACTTTATGTATAAGTGACAATTAACAGACAACAACAGTCATCTCAAGCTGTTTAACAGAGTAAGGTAACAGCCTACAATATTAGAGAGAAAGCCCCAACCATCAGACCATCCACTGTGAGCAGCACTTGGTGATGGTGGAAAGGAAGAACTCCCTTTGACACAAAGATCCTCCCAGTGAAAACAGGCTCAAGGAGGAGCATCTACCATGACTGGTTGCAGGGTGAGGGGAAAGAGAAGAGATGAGCTCAGAGAGAAGAACAAAACACAAACTAAGGAAGGAGAAGACAAAAGTTAAGGACATGCAGTAGTGACATATAAAAGCATCAGGAGTGAAAAGAGGGGAGTGGAGAAGAAAGCAGAGCATCATGGGAAGCACACCAACAGCCTGAGCCTATAGCAGCATAACTAAGGGATGGTTCAGGGTCAACTGATCCAGCTCTAACTTTAAGCTTTATCAAAAAGGAAAGTTTGAAGCTGATCTTCAAAGTAGAGAGGGTGTCTGTCTCCTGAACTCAAACTGAGAGGTCTTCAGCTGGAGGAACAGAAAGTTGAACACATGAATGGGCGGGCCCCACACTTTGGGAACCTCTGGTCTAGGGAAACCGTCTGAAGGAACTGCAGCATCTAATATTGACAAATTCTGTAATTGAGGGCTGGCAGCAGACTTTGAAGCAGAATGACGAATAACTTGTAATGGACAAGAGGGTGACAAGATAAGATGTGGAGGGTGAAAGCAAAAGTGGTCCCAGTGATGATTGATACATAATAATTTAATTAATGCCCATTAGACACCAAAACATGTAATTTTGACATTTTATTCCCACAGAAATAAAATTTATATTTTATGAGCACAAAGTAGCCCCAAATCTCCAAATTGGCCAGTACATGAAGTATTTTTGTTAAACAAACAAACACATGACTATAAAAATGTTTACATATTAATTCCAATTACTGAATTAATTCTTAATTAATAAACATTTACTTGACAGATCTATAAAGGTTACTTGTTTATGCAATAATATAATTCACAATTTAAATGATCATCTGTGTAAAAGTTTGAATCCTGACCTGAGAGTTTCCACTGTACACTGTGAACTCTTTAGTCCAGCAGACAGAAGCTTCACACCTGAATCCTGCAGGTCAGAGTTACTCAGGTCCAGCTCTCTCAGACTAGATGACTGGGAGCTGAGAACTGAGGACAGAACTTCACAGCTTCTCCCTGAAAGATTACAGCCCATCAGTCTGAAAAATAAAGACAACCTATAATACAAATACTCGTGTAAAGTTCCATCCATCCATTTCCGCTTATCCTTTTCAGGATCGCGGGGGGAACTGAAGACTATCCCTGCTGTCTTAGTCCAAGAGGCAGGGTACACCTTGGACAGGTCGCCAGTCTGTCATAGACATACACAATAAGACAGACACAACTATTTGCACTCACATTCACACCTATAGACAACTTAGTGTCCTAACCCCACTAACTGCATGGCTTTGGACTATGGGAGGAAGCCGGAATACCCAGAGAGAACCCACGCAAACACAGGGAGAACATGCACACTCCAAGAAAGAAAGAAAGAAAGAAAGACCCTGGCCTGATGGTGGAATTGAACTCAGGACCTCCTTGCTGTGAGTCAACAGTGTTAACTATCATGCCAATGTGCTGTAGTCACGTGAAATTTGTAAGTATACTTTTAAATTCATATACATATATTTTAAGTTATATTTCCCAATATTAAATCCTGTTTTTTTATTTTTTTAAAGGAAACCTGAACATGCTAAGAAAAATCATCATATGGATTTGAATATGGATTGGCTTAAAATATTTAATTGGTTAATTTAATTGGTGTCAGCATTAATCGCATTAAAATGACATTAACGCCATAACCGCATTAGCACAGCAAATCTTCGTTAGCAAGTTAATGCAGATCGCCCCGTACATGGGGCTGCACCGCATCAAAGAGTTAGCGCGTTAACGCAGTAGCGCCTTGCAACCCCATGCACGGGACGATCTGCATTAACTTGCTAATGGAGATTTGCCGCATTAATGCGGTTATTACATTGATGTCATTTTAACAAGATTAACGCTGACAGCACTAGTTAATTTTAAAAATACAAGATGTAATTTGACCTGACCTCAGAGGATTCAGTTTACAGTTTAAACTTTGTAGTCCAACAGCCAGAAGCTTCACTCCTGAGTCCTGCAGGTTTTTGATACTCAGGTCCAGCTCTCTCAGACTAGAGTCCTGGGAGCTGAGAACTGAGGAGAGAGCTTCACAGTTTTCCTCTGAGAGTTCACAGATGTTGAGTCTGAAAATAAAAACATGAACAAGGTGTTACAGTATAACCAGGGTGTAATAAGTAATGATGTATTTTAACGTATGCTTAATATCTTGTGCTCAACAGGTTAGTAAAATTTTACTTTAACTTAGAAATGATTAAAAATGTTAAGAAACAACAATACATGGATAAAGTTTGCCTTTACTGGTTAATTTGTTTCATTGGTTTATTTTTTGATTTGATAAAAAGAAGAAACAAACATATAAACAAACAAAACAAAACAGAATACATATTGATCTGACCTCAGAATATTCAGTTTGGCATGTGGACTCTCCAATGCAGCAGACAAAAGCTTTACTGCTGAATCATTCAGCCTGTTGGTACTCAGGTCCAGCTCTCTCAGACTACAGGACTGGCAGCTGACGACTGACAACAAACCTTCAGAGCCTTCCTCTGAGAGGCTACAGCTTCTCAGTCTAAAAAACCCCAAAAGGAATATTTGAGATCAAATCTCTTTATATGTTGAACCTAGATAATAAATCAAATATGCGTGTGTACACTACAACTCAAAATTAACTTCAAAAATGATAAAACTTAAGTGTGGAAGAAAAAAAGTAAATTAAATTTATAGAAACACAATTGTACCAACATATATAAATTGCAACCAGTGATCTAGTGACACTAGATCAGTGTCTGCAGACATGCCTGTGGGTACTAGAGTACTACAGTTACTACAGTACTGTTGGTCACTTTCTTAATTCTAATATCTGCAATTACTGTAAATATAGCTATAAATAATGTATCACATGCTGGACGTGCAGACTCTTGTTTGATTTCTGTCTACAACACGCTGCTTTGGCTCATTCCCCTTTAAAGTCCCGGCCTCCCTAAAGGGCAACTTTTTTTTGCTTTGATAATTTCATAAAGCACACTGAAGATCAGTCATTACAAGCTCCATCTACTCAACCTTCTAGTTTACAAATTCTAAAAAACTGTAACCCACATTAAAACCTGATGGAAATAAAATCTTCTCAAATGCATTTTTACATTTTAGATCCACAATAACAAAGTTTACACGTCTCTGTTCAGTAATTATTATGTTCATTACCTGCATACTGTGAGTAACACTGAATTTTAAACAGTACCTGTATAAAACTCTTCCTGTTAAAGGTGTTTATAAAGGGTATAAGCTGAAATGCTGACTTCATGGAGAATGTTTGGTGTCAGGAAATATCAAAGGTAAAGCAGAGATCCATCCAGTCTCTTCCATTTGGCCCACAGAGAGAGAGACAAGCATTCTTACTCACACTTGCAAGAAGTTTAGATCACCACTTAACCTAACTGCATGTTTTTGGACAGTGGAAGGAAACTGTAGAGTACCATGAGAGAACCCACTGTAATTCTGTAGGAACACTGGTTATAGTGGCATAACAGTTAGATATGGTTGCTGATGAGAAACAGAACCTTAGTAGGAATTTCAAATATAAAGCACAAGTATTTCCCTCCATACTGGATATAGTCAGGACAGCCACAGCTGATTTATATATATATATAAAAGAGAGATTGAACATTGCACTAAAGCTGAGACAAAAACCAAAACTTGGATTACGAACACCAGAAAAAGATGAAGGTGTAGTCTGGTAGCTGAAGTATATGCTTTAGAAAAAAAGTTACAAAACTCCTGGAGTTGGGGACAAGTGAAAAGCCTGAGGATAATAAATTTGATAAAAGGGGCTGATAGATCAGAACTCATGTTTTTATAGACTGGGTCTAGATTGTTACTTGATTTGAGTTAAAAAGAAAAATGTTTCAGAAATGCTGAAATGTCCTGCTGGAGGTAAACATTAAACGTATCAAATATTTGACTGAGTGACTAATGATCATTTAATTCAGTATGTTCATATTTTCCTAAAATGCTAAGTTCTTTGAACTGAGCATGCCTGATTTTGTTACGTAGAATCACGATTTTAAGAAAGAAGTGATGATCACATATTTACTTACAGAGCTTTGTTGGAGGCTTTGACCACTGGCAGCAGCCTCAGAAGAGCCTCCTCTGAAGCAGAGTATTTCTTCAGGTCAAACACATCCAGATCTTCTTCTGATGACAGTAAGATGAAGACCAGAGCTGACCACTGAGCAGGAGACAGTTTATCTGTGGAGAGACTTCCTGATCTCAGGGACTGTTGGATCTGCTCCACTAGAGAACGATCATTCAGTTCATTCAGACAGTGGAACAGGTTGATGCTTTTCTCTGCAGACAGAGTCTCACTGAGCTTCTTCTTGATGTACTGGACTGTTTCCTGACTGGTCTGTGAGCTACTTCCTGTCTGTGTCAGCAGACCTCGTAGGAGAATGAGATTGGTCTGCAGTGAAAGACCCAGGAGGAAGCGGAGGAACAAGTCCAGGTGTCCATTTGGACTCTGTAAGGCCTTGTTCACAGCACTCAGGTGAAGCAAATTTAGTTTTCTTTTGTTAAATATTATAGAAAATATGGTGGTTGTTTGTTGTTCTTCCAGCAGATTGAGTCCAGAGTTGATGAAGGTCAGATGGACATGAAGAGCAGCCAGAAACTCCTGAACACTCAGATGGATGAAGCAGAACACCTTGTCCTGGTACAGTCCTCTCTCCTCTTTAAAGATCTGTGTGAACACTCCTGAGTACACTGAGGCTGCTCTGATATCGATGCCA
This sequence comes from Oreochromis niloticus, assembly GCF_001858045.2. Taxonomy (NCBI): domain Eukaryota; kingdom Metazoa; phylum Chordata; class Actinopteri; order Cichliformes; family Cichlidae; genus Oreochromis; species Oreochromis niloticus. The sequence goes on along the minus strand of NW_020327445.1, from coordinate 483,417 downwards.
CACTCTGTCAGGTCTGATTCATAGAAGATCAGGTTTCCTTTCTGCAGCTGATCAAAAGCCAGTTTTCCCAGAGACTTAATCATCTTCCTGCTCTCTGGACTCCAGTGTGGATCTGTCTCAGCTCCTCCATCATACTTGACCTTCTTCACTTTGGCCTGAACCACCAGGAAGTGGATGTACATCTCAGTCAGGGTCTTGGGCAGCTGTCCTCCCTCTCTGGTTTCCAGCACATCCTCCAGAACAGTAGCAGTGATCCAACAGAAGACTGGGATGTGGCACATGATGTGGAGGCTTCGTGATGTCTTGATGTGGGAGATGATCCTGCTGGCCTGCTCCTCATCTCTGAATCTCTTCCTGAAGTACTCCTCCTTCTGTGGGTCAGTGAACCCTCTGACCTCTGTCACCATGCCAACACAGTCAGGAGGGATCTGATTGGCTGCTGCAGGTCGTGTGGTTATCCAGAGGCGAGCAGAGGGAAGCAGTTTCCCCCTGATGAGGTTTATCAGCAGCACATCCACTGACGTGGACTTTCTAGGGTCAGTTAGGATTGTAGTTTTGTGGAAGTCCAGAGGAAGTCGACACTCATCCAGACCATCAAAGATGAACACAACCTGGAAGTCTTCAAAGCTGCAGATTCCTGCTTCTTTGGTTTCAGTAAAGAAGTGATGAACAAGTTCCACCAAGCTGAACTTTTCCTCTTTCAGCACATTCAGCTCTCTGAAAGTGAATGGAAATATGAACTGGATGTCCTGGTTGGCTTTGTCTTCAGCCCAGTCCAGGGTGTATTTCTGTGTTAAGACTGTTTTCCCAATGCCAGCCACTCCCTTTGTCAGCACTGTTCTGATTGGTTCATCTCTTCCAGGTGTGTCTTTAAAGATGTCTTCTTGTCTGATTGTTGTTTCAGGTCTGTGTGGTTTCCTGGATGCTGTTTCAATTTGTCTGACCTCATGTTCATCATTGACCTCTGCAGTCCCTCCCTCTGTGATGTAGAGCTCTGTGTAGATCTGATTCAGAAGGGTTGGGTTTCCTGCTTTAGCGATGCCCTCAAACACACACTGGAACTTCTTCTTCTGTGCAGATTTAAGTTTAGGCTGACACCTCTGAAGAACCTCTGAATTTCAAAAAGCAGATAAGTTGATCTGTCTATTGTGGTTAATATAATGTCATGATATTATTTTTAATTTGTATCCCAATACAATAAGTCCCAATAGATTTCAGAGTAATTTCATCTCAAATCAAGTTTTTCTTCTGCTTGACCATCTCTTATTTGTATAAGAAGTTTATGCTCCTAAGTTTGTTTAGTTTTGAATTTTCAGATATATTGAATTACCTTCAAAAAAATTGAAAAAAAAGTTTAATTGATATCCTGCAGATCTTTTCCATCAAGTGGAGGATCTACCAAGGAGATGCTCTGTCCCCACTACTGTTTTACGCCTGAACCCCCTCAGTGAGATCATCAATAAAACTGGCTACGGATACTGACTGCACAATGGAGAAGCTTTCAGACACCTCCTGTACATGGATGACATCAAGCTGTATGCCAAGAGTGAATGAGACATCGATTCACTGATCCACATCACCAGGATATACAGCAATGACATCGGAATGTCGTTCGGACTGGAGAAATGTAGTTGGATGATAACAAAGAGAGGGAAGGTAGTCAGAACGGAGGAGATCAAACTATCAGAAGGCAACATTGCAGACACTGAGGACAGCTACAAGTACCTGGGGATCCCACGGGCAAATAGGAACAAATTAAGATGCCACCGGGAAAGCTGCAGATGAGTCAGCTGGACGGTAAGAACAAGATCCAGGCTATAGACACCTATGCCCTGCACGTGATCAGGTACCTTGCTGGGTAATAAGCTGGCCAAAGGAGGAGTTAGAAGCCAATGACATCAAGTCAAGAACTCTCCTGACCATGCATGGAGGGGTTCACCCCAAATCCAGCACCCTGAGGCTGTATGCTGAGCGGAAGGAAGGGGGCCGGGGACTGGTGAGTGTCAGTGCCACAATCCAGGATGAGACAACAAACATCCATGAATACATCAGGAAGATGACCTCAAACATTGGTGCGCTCAATGAATACCTCAGGCAGCAGAAACCCAAGAAAGAGAAGGAAGAAGAGAAACCATCATGGAAGGACAGGACCCTGCACAGTATGAACAAATGGCAGATAGAGGAGGTGGCTGACATCCAGAAGTCCTACCAGAGGCACTAATCATGGCAGCACAGGAACAAGCTCTGAGCACAAGATCCATAGAGGCTGGGGTCTATCACACCAGGCAAGACCCCAGGTGCAGGCTGTGTAAAGATGCCCCAGAGACAATCCAGCACATAACAGCAGGGTGCAAGATGCTAGCAGGCAAGACATACATGGAACGCCATAACCAAGTGGCCGGCATAGTGTACAGAAACATCTGTGCCGAGTATGGCCTGGAAGTCCCAAGGTCAACAGAGATGGGCAGTAACGCGTTACTGTAATCCGTTTAATAAATAAATATTAATAAATAATAAAAAATACATCCCAATGTCAAAATAGGAGATGCCCCCAAGGGTGGTGGAGAATGACCGAGCTAAGATCCTGTGGGACTTCCAGATACAGACGGACAAAATGGTGATGGCTAACCAACCGGACATAGTGGTGGTAGATAAGTGGAAGAAGTGGAAGAAGGCTGCAGTGAACAATGTTGAGATACCGAATGACATCAACATCCGGAACAAGGAACATGAGAAGCTGGAGAAGTACCAAGAGCTTGAAGAAGAGCTCAAGAAGATGGGTGAAAGTAACAGGTGTCCCAGTGGTAATCAGGTACTAGGTAGTAGGTGCAGTGACTCCCAAACTAAGTGAGTGGCTCCTGGAGATCCCATAAACACCATTCAAGATCTCTGTCCAGAAGACCCCAATCCAAAGAACAGGATGTATGTATGTATGTGTGGCAGGATGAATACTAAATGTTCTGGTTGATCCCACTCTTAGTCAGGCGCATTAGGGGGCGCTAGTATAAATAGTGGTCATCTTAGCATGATGCGATTTCTCCTTTCGGTCACCTAAGTTCCCTCGGTGTTGCAGAGATCACCCGTGGATTACCTTCCTGAAGCCTTCACCGTGGCTTGTCATAGCTGCAGAAGCCTCCTATGAGCCACTCTGTTCATAAATCAAGTGACGCCGTTTAGTTGGAAGTGTGGGCCTTAATGGGTGGCCAGTAGCTATACAGCAGGGTCACTATGGCTTTTCTAAGCTACGCTAAAAGAAGTGCTGCTGCTTTGCCTGTCCCCATCTGTTTCCGTTTGCGAGGGTCCTTTTTCCCTGCTGCTGCCAGTCTCTTAGGAGTGGATGTCGGTGTGGACAGCAGCTATATACATGCCGCTACGGGAGTCGGCTGGCATGCATGTTGATCGACTTAATTGTTAAATTAAAGTAGTCAGGCAGAGGACAATTTGGAGTAATACGGTGACTCCGCCTGCTCCAGATTTAAGGTTTTTTGTATGTCTGGCAGCTCTCTCTTGTTTTCATTTTTCTAATTTGATTTTTTGTTACTCCACTGGTAGGAGGCCCTTTTTCTAGCTGCGGATCACCAGTGTGTTCCTGCAGTTGGGCCCCAGCATGTGCATATTAGTTTTTTTGGAATATATTAAAATTTTCTTTTATTCAGATGCGGAGGGCCTGACGTGGAGGAGACTGGGGTGCCTTGGTGGTGGGATCCTTTGAGCATTACACACCTGCATTTTAATTCATTAGTGTGAGCGTGTGACAGTGTGCTGCACTTTTTGTGTATTGGTGAGTTTTCTTTTCTTTTTGAATTGGTTTTGTGTGTGGCATCCCTGTCCCCCCACTGGTAAGCCTCGACTCTGAATACTTACAATATTTGTATATTGATATTTATGCTTGTGCTTATATGCTGTTTTAATTATTAATGAAACATCAACCTGTTTTATCATTGAACTATGTCTCTGTACTGAGTAATACGAACCTGCCTTCTTGGTGATTAGTGTTTCTAGTGTCTGTTAAATTGTGAAGAGTATTTATTCCATCCCCACCTCCTGCTGCCACATATGGATGGATAGATCAGACTTCACGTGTGTTTGCTTTATCAACATCTTCTCAGACAAGCCTATGAATTCTTACCTTCTGGTGAAAGCGATGAAGCTGCCTGGGCTGAGGGACTTCCTGTTGGAGGGAAGTGCACCTTGAATCATAAAACTGTTTCAAAAAATTGAAACTATAAAATTTGTATGCAGACATAATTTGAGGAGAAAAGACACAAAATTAAAAAGTCTGATTAAAACATCCTCGATTTTATATATATTATATATAAAAAAGCTGTGGCGTACCATACTGAGTGTTTCATACCTTTTTTCCTCTTACTGACCTTCATTCATTTTATTTAATATCAACCTCGCCACCTCCATCACACAGTCTGAATATGCCTGCACCATCACATCTACTGTTTTCAGTCTGTCTGCGTTCTCCAGCTGGCACTTGTAGATAGTTTGGAAATCACCTCCAGGTTCATATTTCAGGTAAAAGTGGAAAAGCTTCAGCTCCTCCTCTCCCATATCCTTCAACATTTCCAGCAGCTGCACTGGTAAGGCCTTCTCCATTTTTAAACTGTAGAAAATTTGAGGGTGTGAATCACAGTCACTGAGTTTCATGACATCTCCTTTTTACTTATTTAGGACATTTAAAGTGGATATGAAATGCTACACATATAAAGGCTGATAATGTATACTTTATTGATCCCCGTGGGGAAATTACTTGTTTTTCTCTGCATTTGACCTATTCACTTAGTGAAGCAGTGAGCAGCCACTAAGCAGGTACCCAGGGAGCAGTGTGTAGGGACGGTACCTTGCTCAGCCGTACCTCAGGGTAGCCGTTCAGTGGATTCGAACCCCCGACCTTCCCATCATGGGGTGACCACTCTACCTACTGAGCTATCCCTGCCTGCAATGGCCCTGCTTTCAAAAACTGACATAGATGTAACTCTGTCTGTGAAGCTGGATTTAAGAAATATGTTAAAGTTTTTAAAATGTGTTTATTTTTACCTTCTGTCAGTATGGAACATGACGTCATGTGGTTGGTTGGTTGTAGCAAGTAGATTAGATAGTTTATGTTAGCTAATTAGTGATAGAACAAGTAACGTAAAAAAAAGAAGTTCCAGCAGAGACACTAAAACACAGCAGTGATTGTGTCTAAACAGACAAACATAAACTAAAATGCAGTGAAGCTGTTGTTTGTCTGATTGTAATCAACAGCTGAGGGTGGTCACTGCACAGGAACATTTACATCTTTCCTCTTTTATTTCACCGTTAAGGCTGACCCCTCTCTGAAATCAGCAGCATCGTTTCAGCCAGTGTTTTACAGTTTCTACATTTCTAACAAGAAGTGATGAGAAGTCTCCAAAAGTCTCTGAATCCGGAAATGCTAAGAGGGAATGTGCTGTTCAGTTTAGCTGCTAATCATGTTTTCAACATTTCAGATGTTTCCAGCTGTGCATTCATCACATGAAGAAAATTCTGGCAGTATAAGGAATAAAATGATGAAATGAAGCCATGGCGTTATTTTTGTGCCACTATTCTGAGCACGCATAAAAAAAAATTGCAGGTGCAAGTAGGGCTGTTCGATATAACGATATATATCGGATGACGATATAAACACGTCTATCGTTTCATTTTACGCTATCGTTTGTTTCGTGGTGTCGCAAAATAAACTGTTTACGGCAATATTTTTTCATTATTTTGATGGTCACTGTAGTGGCTATATTAATTTCCTAAAGTTCTCTCTTTCTCTTATATTTAATATAACCACACTACTGACGGACAAGCGCCTGTTTTTATGCATTGTCGTTAGCAACAACGACGGTAAAACCACGGCGTGTCCGCTTGTTTATTTTCGACATAAACATTTCACAATAAAGCTCAAGATCCTGTTGAGACTTTTCAAAATAAACTGAATCACGTGAAAGAGTATTTACGGATGAGAAGCAAAAAAGAGCCGTCAGGTGCTAAAAAATAAACCTTAGACTCAAACGTTAGAACAGGCTTTTCTCCGCAGCACGCTGTGTAATAAATACTTACAAAGAAAACGGCGGCCGTTACAACCTATGTCTAAAAATGTATCGTTTCATGCATCAGTTAAAACACGCGACGCCCAGCTGGAAACACTTCACGCAAGTTGAGATGCCCGAGATTCACAGAATTTACAGAAAATGTTACATTTTTGTAATTTATATCGTTATCGGACGATAGATGTCTTAATATCGGGATATGAGATTTTGTTCATATCGCACAGCCCTAGGTGCAAGTGTTGCATTTTGAGGAGAAAGTTATTTTGAGTGAAGAAAAGCTAAATTTGAGTGAACAAAACGCATTGCTGCGTGCAAAAATGTATTTCAGTGTTTGCTATTATCCATACACACACACAATAGCAGCCCGTCTCACTCAGTTTTTGCATTTGCACTCGCTCGCAATGTGTCGCTTGCGCTCTCAACATTTCTGGCCGTGCGCGCTCAACTCTTTCTGTACACCGTTATATTTGGGCCACCAAACCAGCCAATCAGAGACTTGGATGCAAAAAAATCTGATTGGCTGTTTTGGTCTCCAATCAGCTCGAAATGACGAAATGCAATATCCCAGAATCCATTTCGTCCAAAAATCAAACGAGGCAGTGGCGGAGGAACGCAGAGTGGCGGAGTTCGAAATATTACTCTTTCTGGGTCACAAAATAAACTGTTAAGATATTTTTGTTAAGATATTCATTGTGTGTACTCATGTTGTACAGTGTGTTTAGCTGCATTATGGTTACTGTTGTTTAACAGAGAGAGAGTATTTTAGTTGTCACCACAAGGAGGCACTGTTTCATTGTAAGGGCACGTATGCTGCGTCATCACACCCCTAAGAAGAAAAACTATACCGCAACAAAAATGGCACCCATGAGGAAAGTTTTGCCGCGTGTTGATGTGGAATAAAGTTCCCAAAATATTAAGATCATTTTTGCCTCCGTCGTCATTTTCCTTCGAGTTGATCGCTGTCGATGCTGCAATACTCAACAATTTTCATGCGAGAATGATGCTGTGTGAACTTCGAATATCTGCTCGATTTATCAAGACATGACATATTTCCATAAGTGCTCTAATGTTTTCAGAACAGAATGTACCAAACTTAGATAATAAGTAGAATCAGTAGGCTTAGAATTGCTAGATAAAAATAATAACCAAGGCTAAGCAGGGAGGTGTCTTTTTTTATTCCAGGAAAGGAACAGATACGAAGCAAGGAAAGATGTCAATGGAGAGAGGAGAAGATTTACAGGGAGGCGACAGGACTGCCATGTTACTTCCATGAAGAAGATACATGTGTATTTGTTGTACTATAAAACTGTATGACCTGCTCTGAGGGTCGTGCTTTGTGTGAACGCAGACGGCTGATTTCACACTGAGATCCGGCGCTGTAAACTTGTCATTTCAGCTGCTGAATCAAATTAAATCTTTTAAACCACAGTCGTTCTCCTGTACTTCCTTAAGGAAAAAATTAACATGTCAGCAGCAAAAACTGACTAATGGCTGGAAACAGTCACAGTTATCTGTGAGCAGCATCAACTTTTAGACAACAGGAAACATCTGCAAGAAATTTTTACTGCGGTCCAAAAAATAAAACTGTCCACCTACAGAGCTGCTACCTCCATCTTCCCCAACTGCTCTACATGCTGAACTACAAACTCCATCCTGTCCTGAGAAGTGAAAAAGTCTTCACTTTTATTTTTCAACAGATCATCACTGAAAACTGAGTCTTTTTTCCTTCAAATTATAAACCTCAAGGAGGATAAACGTGTCTGTAAACAACAGCGGAAACTTCTAGAAACTGAAGACAAAACACTCAACTCCAAGCTTCAACACTGAACTAATCTATGAACCTGGTGTCTTCTGCCATCTTTGATATACAGATAATATACAGTGGAAATAATTATTTACACGTGATTAGAAACATTTAATGTCAACCATACTCACAAACACTGAAAGGAGGAAGTGTGTTTAACACTCGGCCTCGTTGGTCCAGCTGTGAGTCCGTTACAGTGAACTATGGAGCAGCAAATTTGTGCTGTTTGTGCTGGAACTAAGCTGCACAGCTGATGTTAGCAAGGAAAACATTACAGACTCTTATCTTACCTGCTCATGGAGCTTTGCATGGAAGGAAACATTGAATATTGAAGTCTGTAGTCGTCACATCCATATCTCAAAGAGGAAAATTACAGATTAGGTCAGTCGTGAATGAAACAGCTCTTTGAAGTGAGCGATGGGGGCCTTTTTTTTTTCTTTCTCTCACCCTCTCTCTCACTTATTTCACTTCAGAACGTAGGTGAGCCTTGTGTGTGCGCTGAGCAGAGGGGGAGGGGCGGTAGTTACACCCACAGTAGCACGAACAGAGCAGATGGGTTAGAGATAGAAAGAGAGCAGGGGCAACAACAAGAGAGAACATTGTCACATTAGAAAGGTATAGTAAAGAAAATGAGTGACAATAAGAAAAGAAGCAAAATCTGGAGCCATTTCAGTTTTATTGACAATACAAAGGCAGAGTGCAGGGTCTGCAAAAAAAAGACTATCATATAGAGCCGGCTCCACAAACAACCTGTACAGGCACCTGTCCACCCATCTGTGAAATGGGAAGATAAAACATAGTCAGTTAAGTGTGATATTAAGGAAGGTGCCAGTCAATGTTCCCTGTGGTCACGCCAGCATCTAATACATCCAAGTTACATGGTTTATTAAAATAATAATTACAGCATTTACATTTATGTTAGACTACTTTTAATTAACTGCTTTAGCCCACTTACAATGAAAATTAAAAAATCTTGTTCGTGACCTGTGTAGTATGTTAACACTATTGGAAGTAAAAATAACTTGAACTCCAATTTTGAAAACACAACTTAATTTTTAAAAAAACAAAAAAACAAAACAAAACTCTGACTTGAGTCTGTGGTCTGGGAGAGAGTCTGTAACTCTCTCTCTGCAAAGTACAGTATATGATGACCAATGTCGGGCAATTAATTATACAGTTACTTCTTCAAAAAGTAACTGAGTTTTGCAAACAACAAAGTTTTTTGCAGCTGTTTACCTAAAAATGCAGCCAAGGTGTTTTTTAAATAAACATTTCAAACTATTTACAGAACAATCAGCTGTTCTGCATCAAATCTGATGCCACACAAATTATTTGTGCCACTCCAAAAAATAATTTCTGTCCACTATGAGATAAAGGAGAACAACAGCCTGATACCTGCAGGCCTGACAACAGGAGATGTATCACTGCTGTAACACCTGTAACATTCAGCAGCCGCCTCATTGTTCTGCCACACACAACAAAACTATTGACTACACTACACACTAACTACACACTAACTACACAAGATTTGCGCTAAACGTCTCAAATCTCTCACATCTCAGAACACCGCCGTCACTCCTAAAACTTCCTCCCGTTTCTTAACAACTAAATGCCATGTTTTGATTGGTCGACATGGTACATTTTTTGACCAATGGGAAAGGGTGGGGGTGTTTTGGTTTCGTCTTTGCTTTCGAGCGTTTTCCTTATAAAACGCCGTTTTTACCGTTTCTTCGCGCAGTAAATATAAACAACGATAGTATTCAGGAAGAAAACCAAACATTGCAGATATTTTTTTATCATAACTCTGGTTTTACGTGGCCTATCAACACAATTTAAAAACTGGTATAAAGTCCACACTTTCTCCGTCAGTTGTTCCGTCTGTCCTGCTCACATCTCCAATGGTTGTACACATTGTCATTAACGTGGCTTCACTCCACATCAGCCACGCCGCTTTGCTCGCTAAAACACCGGTGTCGGCACATATTTACTTTAATTTCAATTCAGGCTAGAATTTGTTTTGTGTGCACAATGCAGATTTTCTCTGTGCAGAGACCGTGCCAACAGTGCGCAATTGTGCACGTGCGCAGCTTAGAGGGAACATTGGTGCCAGTGTGTCTACTGCAGCTGTTGCCTCTGCTGCTGCTGTGTCTACAGCATCTTGCAGTATACCACCACAACCACCTAAACCAACCCAGAGCTCTATGAGACAGTTTTTGCAAAAGTCTTTGACCCCAGCAAGACAGAACTCAAGTGATAAAGACCTGACAAAAATGATTGTGCTTTTTTTCCAACTATTTTCAGTTGTTGATGATATAGGATTCAGAAAGTTTATTCATCCACTGAGTTTTATATTGATGTTGATAATAAATTAATTAAAGCAACAAAGCAACCTGAAAAGCAACTTGGGGGGCCAAAGGTGCTGTTTTTAGTGAGCCGAGCCAAAAGAGCTGGTTCTCTAAAAAGCCAGAATTCCCATGAGAGATGATGCATTCAGGTACACCTGGGAAACTCCCAAATCTCTCCTCAAACAGCTGGAAGGTTGTCCAAAGGTGATTTACTTCTCCTGGATTCCCTGTTAGTTTGAAACATAAATATCTACCATTACTTTGTTTGACTATTTCATCACTGTTTATTTAATCAGATTTCAACATGTTGGACTTATGGGCATCACTAGGATCTTGAAACATTTGGGGCTATATATTAGTATGTGTATATATATATATATATATAGATATATGTATATATATATATATATATATATATAGATAGATAGATAGATAGATATAGATATATATATATATAGATAGATAGATATTAATGGTGGCAGACAAACAGAAGATGAGGGCCGTAGTGATAGACGAAGCGGTTCCGAACGACAGCAACATCAGGAAGAAGGAACGCGAGAAGCTGGAGAAATACCAAGGGCTCAGAGAAGAGCTCGAGAAGATGTGGAGGGTGAAGGTGACGGTGGTCCCCGTGGTAATCGGAGCATTAGGTGCGGTGACTCCCAAACTAGGCAAGTGGCTCCAGCAGATCCCGGGAAAA